>NW_011499925.1:376059-484532 GCF_000495115.2 Populus euphratica
GAGATCTACAGCTCCAGATATGACCCAATTATCGAACAGTGTTTGATTTGGACCGTACTAACATCTCTTTTTTTAAGTTTGGCCATCTTTTTATCTTTTCAATTTCAGTTCTTAAACTCATCAATCAATCCTTTCATTTATGTGATAGTTCTTCATTTAAAATGAACATTTACCACAAATTAAAGGTATCTTATATTATTATATATGTTATTACAAAACATGTTTAAGTTAAGGAGTTATTAATACTTCAAGTATAAAATGATAATATAAAATATTGATAAAAATATACTTTTAAGTACTAAACAAAAGATGTTTTTCCTTTGCTGCTCTAACTCATCCTCACTGATTTGAGCACTCAATGTACTTTTAACCACAAGTGACTCACCCTCAACTAGGTACTCTAACCTATCATTAATAACATTCTTATATAGCAGTATTTAATTATCCTCGATATTATTTTTATTTTCTACTTTCTTATTATCCACCAAGATCATATATTATTTTTTTTTAGATACTAAGAAGCTAAATATCCTACTCCTAAATAATAAAAATATTTTATGTCATGATTATGAGGTGGTTGGGAATAAGAGTTACCTCTAATGTTGGTGAAGATGTCTTTCTTACCTTTAGGTGGTTTGGTTTTGCTCTTAGAAATAACCTTATCGTTTTTCTTCCAATTCAATTAACATGAAGAGAACAAACTAAAATTTTTGAATTGTCTTTTTTCTTAAGTTGTCATTTCACTTTCGTAGCTATATATACCATATCTTTTAATTCTATATAGTGTTGTAACTCCATAATATTTACTATCTCTTAGTTCAGATCATTCAAAAAAAATTCATGGTAATTTCCTTATCTTTCTATATTTTTAATCGAATCATAGCTACCTTCATCACTTTAAAGTAATCTTTTACCATAGTTAACTTTTTTTTTCCTCTCAGAGCAATCATGACAATAAAAAATCAGCTTCATTTTTATTTTTCATTTTAGAAAGGTCTCTAGATCATGTTTTCAATGGAAAAAAGAAATCTTTATTTTAATACTCTTAAGATTCCAATTTACACCATCATGACCTCTAATATCCCTTCTAAACCCTGCACCTATCACCTTTTTGCCTAAATCTACATATATTAACCATTGATGTTTAATCATTTTTGTCCTTATCTTTATCCTCATTCTCAACACAAAATCTATCTATAGGTATAAAAGTATGTCTCTTTTACCCTCCAATATTAGAAACCCTTTGGGGTTGTTCCTCTTACAAGTTAGCAATTACAATGTCTTATTTATTCATCCAATCCCTCATATCATCAAATACAATATTCATACCCTCAAATTATTGTTACATTACCTGTAACACAAATAATTTGTTCTCCTTTCCTTATTAGGTGATGACTTGTTTTTAAAAAACATATCCAAGAGCTATATAATATGTTAGTAGTAAAACTCAAGGATATATTATTCCACTCGTGTTTCACTTTTGACTTGGCTTTTCTCGATGTTAATCTCGTATCTTTTTGTCTTTTTCTGCTTTTAACTTTCCTTTTTAGTTCTTTATTGAACAAAATAAACTCAAACAAAAAAAAATGATCATAATGTTCAAACAGTAATATTAAAAAAAAAACAAAAAAGAAATTTAAGAAGAAAAAGAAATTGAATATTGGTTTGTTGGAAATTATGCTTTATAATTTTTTAATTTATTTTTTATGCAATTATTTTGATTTTATGACTCAAATCACAGTTTGATAAATTGAATCAAATTATTTTTTGGGTTATTTTTAATATATATATTAAAAATAACCCAAAAAATAATTTGATTCAATTTGTCAAACTGTGATTATATATATATATATATATATATATATATATATAAATTTATCCATCAATAACTCAAATCTTCTTTTTGGCGTTTAGTTTTTTTTTTCTTAGGTTATTTAGTAAGTAGGCTTTATAATTTTTTTTTTCTATTTACTAACTATGAAGTTATCTTAGTCTCATAAATTTAGTTTTTATGTTTTTCTTGATTTCAACCTTCAATATTATATCCGTAAGAAATAGAGATTGGAAAAAAAAATTATTTTGTTTTTATGAATTTATCCTTATCCTATAACATAGGTTACAAATTTAACAGGTTAGTTTGAGTTGATTTAAATTATTATGTTTATCTTTTTTAATTGATTTTTTCTTGATTTCATCTTTAAATATTGAATTGATATGAAATTTAGTTTTGTATTTTTTCTTAATTTGTTTTCTATTTAATTATCCCAATCTTATAATTTAAGTTGCACGTATATCTGGTTAACTTAAATTAACCAAAGTATTTTTTTACTCTTTTTTAATTTAATTTTTTTATTTTTTATTTTGTCATTTAATATTAAATTGATTAGGAATTGATACTCATAATTTATTTTAATTTTTTTTTTATAAGGTGATCACAATTTTATAATTTAGATAAAAAAATTGATAATAATCTTGATTAATCTAATATATTGTTATCTTATTATTTAAAAAAAAACTCATCTAATATTTCACCATATTAATATTTAAAAAATATATCATCTAATATATATTATATTTTTATTTCTTGATTAATTGTTTTTATTAAAAAATACGTTAGTAGTAATACTTGAATATTTTTAAGTTAAAAGAATCTGACCCATAGTGTGGGCTAATGATATGGTTACCTAAAACACTCTACGAGGAACAGGATTCCTTATGGTGCTTTATGATTTAGTGTCGTAACTCAATTGATTAGCAGACGACACATACCAGAAGTCGCAGGTTCTAGCACTAAGGGCACAGATATTTTCTACATTGTAATAAACGACTTGCCATTTGTCATTTTTTTTAAAAAAAAATTAAAAAAATTTATGCGGTTAGACTGGTGGGCAAGGCATTGAACCCGACTCTTTGCTATATTCTTTTTTCTTTTCCTTTTAGAAAAACAAAATTACTATATTTACTCACTGTTCATTCTTGACATGGTTTAATAAAATACTATTATAATTGTTTTTCTAATTATTATTTATATAACAATAATAATAATAATAATAATAATAATAATAATAATAAGTATTCATGAAAGTTTGATTCAAATTTCTTAAAACTTTTAAATAAATCTAGTTTTAAATAAATCTTAATCATGATTTTATTACATTTGCAAAGATAAATAAAAGATACTTTAATAAAAAAATTATCTTAATAAAAAAATTCAATAATGTTTAATAATAATATCTAAAAAATTTTATTTGTAATTTTTTAAAAATATTTTTAATCCTTGGAACATAGCATGCAAATAAAAAATTATATATTATAGTAATTTGTAGTATTTTATTAATTACTTATTAGAATTTACTTTGAAAAAAAAATAAATATAAAAATATAAAAGAAAATAAAATTTATCATTCATTAAGAATAATAAAAATATCTCTACTTTTTTTTTTTTTCTAATTATAGATATCTGTAAATTTCTAGTTACTAAGATAAAATTACTTGCACGCAAAGTAGCACACAGTACACACTAAAATACATAATTTCTTTTTTGTTAATAAAAGTATTTATTCCTGTTAATGTATGGATTAAAAAAATAAAAAGAAAAAGAAAAAGAAAATAGAAAGCAACGCCCTTTTTCTTTTTAGCTTTCTTCTCCTGGTTAGTATCCTTCTCTACTTCTCTCTCCTCTTCTCTATATGAAAACCTCAAACCCTCTCTATCTTTCTATCCGATAATAATACTTGCAAATTCTACACACGCGATCTCACATAAAACCCTAGTCTTCTATCGGAAACTCAATTTCATTCCCAAAATCAAATAGGAATCTCTCTCTGTATATGTAATTTTGGGATCCGATCATTCTGAATAGTGAGTGAATAGAAGACAGCCCTAGCTTTTTTTTTTCTTCAATTTTGGAGAAAGCTGCTCGATCGATCCTCGATTATAGAGAATTGATCAATTCTTGATCGGTCGCCCCGTGCAAATGCTTGTCTGAATCATGACGAAGCTTAAGAGGAGGAGGTCTTCAGAAGTGGTCAGTCAGTGTTTTGTTTCACTATTTATTTTATCGATTCATTCATTTATTTTTTAATTTGATTTTGTTATGGAGTCTAGTTATGGTTTCTATGCTATTGATTGGTCGGAACTTGACTTTAGAGTAATTGGCTTCTAAGCAGTAGAATTTTATGCTATGGTTTTTGGGTAATGATTGAAATTTATTTGAGACCAATAACTTTATGCTTGTGCCTGTGTGTTGGTTTTTGTTCGTTTGGTTATTATTATTTGAAAGGGTTCCGGTTTCGAATTCTTAATAACGGCTGTTAAATGATGGATATAGGTGAGGAACTCGATTTGCCTTGTTTTTCCTCATCCTCTTTTTATGTTTTAAATTCGGTATTAAAAAGAATGAACTTACAATTACTTTAAAGAGAACTTAATTGGGAAAAGTTGTTTACCCGAGTGCTTTTTTTGGGTTAAATGAGGGTAACTACCAAAATGATAGACATTTGTATGTCCCTTGCAGTTGAATTTAAGACGCACTTTATTTTTTTTTTCTCTTCAAATTTTTGTGCAAAATGTTGCTAGTTACGAGCATTTTAGTCTGGAAAGATGAATTACTTGTTGAAGAACGATATGAGGGAGGTGGATAATAGTGTTAGAATATGATAACTGGAGAACTCTTTTCAGTTAAATTTTTTAAGTTAGTGTTTTCCCTTCAGCAGTTGAGTCATATAACAATATGTACCAGCATCATGGTACATTGTCAGCTCAATCACTAAAATCTGTTTACTTACTGTATGTGGTTGCTAAATTTGAACTAGAGAATTTCATCTCTCTTGTATGGAAAAGGAAATTTTTTGGTTTGCAAGTCCAGCTTCCTTTGTGTCTGTACGTTAACATTTTGTTTGAGTTTGATTTCCCTTACTGTTTTCACGGTGTTATATAACTTTGTGTCCTTTGATTTGTATCAGCCTCCCAAAATTAAGTCCTTCATCAACAATGTTACTAGTACACCACTTGAGAATATAGAAGAGCCCCTAAAAGGTTTTGTTTGGGAGTTCGATAAGGTAACTTTACATCCTTTTTCTTGCAAAGAATAATGATTGCTTTTATGTGGATTTATGTGTGGTTTGATCTACTCTATTTCATGATGATGCAGGGGGATTTTCATCACTGGGTTGATCTTTTTAATCATTTCGATTCATATTTTGAGAAGCACATAAAGCCAAGAAGAGACTTGCAGGTTGAGGACAACTTTTTGGAATCTGATCCTCCCTTTCCAAGAGAAGCTCTTCTTCAAATTCTTCGTGTTATCAGAATAATTTTAGAGAACTGCACAAATAAGCACTTTTATAGTTCTTATGAGGTATTGTTGTTCCTATACAAAATTCATTGTGTGAATTGGCATTACTTTTGCTTTATCAGTTAGGCTTTAGTCTCTATGCAGTGTCTGTTGTATATGTTTTTAGTTGTGATAAACTTCAGTATGGGCGCTCTTCTTTGACCTTTGTCTTTTTTCACCATCACATTTCTAAAAGTTTTGGTTCTCTATTTCCTCGCAGCAGCATCTTTCAAACCTTCTTGCTTCCACTGATGCGGATGTACTAGAGGCTTGCCTACAGACTCTGGCAGCTTTTTTGAAGAAGACTCTCGGAAGATATTCCATTAGAGATACGTCTTTGAATACAAAGTTATTTTCTCTTGCACAAGGCTGGGGTGGAAAGGATGAGGGCCTTGGATTGATTGCATCTACTGCACAAAATGGGTGTGACCCTGTTGCTTATGAGCTAGGCTGCACCCTCCATTTTGAGTTCTATGCATTGGATGAGTTGTCAAGTCAGGTCAGTGCCACAGAACAGTCAACTCAGGGTTTACAAATTATCCATCTACCTAATGTCAATGCTTGCCCAGAGACAGATTTAGAGCTTCTGAATAAGTTAGTTGTAGAGTATAAAGTACCTCCCAGCTTAAGATTTGCTTTGTTGACGAGATTGCGGTTTGCAAGGGCTTTTGGCTCTTTGGCTTCTCGACAGCAGTACACATGCATTCGTTTGTATGCTTTCATTGTTCTTGTTCAAGCAAGCAGTGATGCTGATGATCTAGTTTCTTTCTTTAACTCCGAGCCTGAGTTCATCAATGAATTAGTTTCACTTTTGAGCTATGAAGATGAAGTCCCTGAGAAAATTCGAATTCTTTGTCTGTTATCATTGGTTGCCCTTTCTCAAGATCGGTCCCGCCAATCAACTGTCTTGGCTGCTGTCACATCTGGTGGGCACCGTGGTATCCTGTCCAGCCTCATGCAGAAAACCATTGATTCTGTTATCAGTGATACATCTAAGTGGTCTGTTGTTTTTTCTGAGGCTCTACTATCTCTTGTCACTGTTCTGGTGTCATCATCATCAGGTTGCTCAGCCATGCGCGAGGCAGGGTTTATTCCAACTCTTCTACCCCTCCTCAAGGATACAGACCCACAGCATTTGCATTTGGTAGCTACAGCCGTGCATATTCTAGAGGCATTCATGGATTACAGTAATCCTGCAGCCGCATTATTCAGAGAGTTGGGTGGTTTGGATGATACTATCTCTCGACTGAAGGTAGAAGTGTCTCATGTAGAAAATTGTTCAAAGCAACAAGGTGAAGATTCTGATTTGAGGGAGAGGAATTTGCGAGTAGTTGGAAGTGCTTCCTCAGAGTTAGATAGCATGCTCCCTCTGTATTCTGAAGCATTAGTTGCATATCATCGACGTTTCCTGATGAAAGCTTTGCTACGGGCTATATCCCTTGGAACATATGCTTCCGGGAATACTTCTCGTATTTATGGATCTGAAGAGAGTTTGTTGCCCCAGTGCCTATGTATAATCTTTAGAAGAGCGAAAGATTTTGGTGGAGGGGTGTTTTCACTTGCAGCAACTGTCATGAGTGATCTAATTCACAAAGATCCTACCTGTTTCCCTATCTTAGATGCAGCTGGTCTTCCTTCTGCTTTTTTGAATGCAATAATGGATGGTGTTCTATGCTCTTCAGAAGCCATAATGTGTATACCTCAGTGTTTGGATGCCCTATGCCTGAATAATAATGGTCTTCAGGCTGTAAAAGATCGGAATGCTCTAAGGTGCTTTGTGAAAATATTTACATCTAAAACATATTTGCGTGCCCTTTTTGGTGAGGCACCAGGGTCCCTATCTAGTGGACTGGATGAACTCATGCGCCATGCTTCCTCATTAAGAGGACCTGGAGTGGATATGGTGATTGAGATACTAAATGCCATTTCAAAAATTGGGTCTGGGTTTGATGCTTCTTACTCGTCCACTGACCCATCCTGTTCTGCTCCTGTTCCAATGGAAACTGATGCTGAAGAAAGGAGCCCGGTTCTGTCAGATGATAGGGAATCTTTCAGGCTGGAGACCTTGGAGCAGACCACTGAGCAGTCATCTGATGCCTCTGTAGCAAATGTCGAGTCACTCTTTCCTGAATGTTTAAGCAATGTTGCTCGTCTTCTTGAAACAATTCTTCAGAATTCTGACACATGTCGTATTTTTGTTGAGAAGAAGGGAATTGATGCTGTTCTGCAGTTATTTACTTTGCCCCTAATGCCTCTTTCAACACCGATTGGTCAGATCATATCTGTTGCATTTAAGAACTTCTCACCACAGCATTCTGCTTCCTTGGCCAGGTCAGTATGTGCTTTCTTGAGAGAACATTTGAAATCAACAAATGAACTATTAGTTTCAGTTGCGGGGACTCATCTTGCTGTGGTTGAATCTGCTAAGCAAGCTAAGGTTCTGAGATATCTTTCCAGCCTTGAAGGTATACTTTCTCTCTTGAATTTTTTGTTGAAGGGGAATAGTACATTTGTCTCTGAATTGGGCACTGCAGATGCTGATGTGTTGAAGGATCTTGGGAATGCATACCGGGAAATAGTTTGGCAAGTTTCTCTGTATAATGACGCCAAAGTAGATGAAAAGAGATATGCTGAACAAGAGACTGAGAGTGCAGATGTGTCTTCATCAAATGCTGTTGGAAGAGAAAGTGATGATGATGCAAATGTTCCAGTAGTGAGATACATGAACCCTGTTTCTATGAGGAATGGTTCTCAGTCCCTTTGGGGTGGTGAACGTGAATTTCTCTCGGTCATTCGTTCAGGTGAAGGCTTGCATCGTCGTAGTCGACATGGCTTGGCACGCATACGCGGCGGGAGGACTGGTCGGCACTTGGATGCTTTGAGTGTTGACTCTGAGATCCCATCAGATGAACCAGAGACATCTTTGCCGAAGTTGAAAAGGAGAACTCCTGATGAGATTCTTAACAAGCTGGCTTCTATCTTACGTACTTTCTTCTCTGCCCTTGTGAAGGGATTTACATTACCAAACCGTCGAAGGGCTGATGTAGGATCGTTGAGTGCAGCTTCAAAGACATTGGGAACCACCTTGGCTAAAATATTTCTTGAAGCTCTCAGTTTCTCTGGGTATTCTACTACTGGACTTGATACATCACTGTCAGTTAAGTGCCGATATCTTGGAAAGGTAGTTGATGATATGGCAGCCCTCACATTTGACAGCAGGAGGCGTACTTGTTATGCAGCAATGGTCAATAATTTTTATGTACATGGAACCTTTAGGGAGCTGCTCACCACATTTGAAGCTACAAGTCAACTGTTATGGACACTACCTTACCCTTTTCCTACACCCTCAGTTGACCAAGAGAAGGCAGGTGAAGGAAATAATTTGTCTCACAGTACATGGCTACTTGACACTTTACACAGCTACTGCCGTGCACTCGAGTATTTTGTTAACTCCTCTCTACTTTTATCTTCAACCTCTGCATCCCAAGCTCAGCTACTTGTTCAGCCTGTTGCAGTTGGTTTGTCAATTGGGCTATTTCCTGTTCCTAAGGACCCTGAAGTCTTTGTTCGCATGCTGCAGTCTCAGGTTCTGGATGTCATATTACCTGTCTGGAACCACCAAATGTTTCCAAGTTGCAGTGCTGGCTTCATTGCTTCTATTGTATCACTTGTTACACACATATACTCTGGTGTTGGAGAGGTCAAAAGGAGTCGCGGTGGCATTGCAGGAAGTACAAACCAAAGGTTCATGCCCCCACCACCTGATGAAAATACAATTGCAACAATTGTTGAGATGGGCTTTACAAGAGCAAGAGCTGAAGAGGCATTGAGACGGGTGGAAACAAATAGTGTTGAAATGGCTATGGAGTGGCTGTTTAGTCATGCTGAGGATCCTGTGCAGGATGATGATGAGTTGGCTCGGGCACTTGCGCTGTCACTAGGAAGTTCATCAGAAGGATCAAAAGTTGGCAATGTGGATAAGTCTATAGATGCCTTGACAGAAGAAGGACAAATGAAGGCACCTCCCATTGAAGATATTCTTGCTGCGTCTGTGAAGCTGTTCCAGAGTAGTGATACGATGGCATTCTCATTGACAGATTTGCTTGTGACCCTTTGCAATCGGAACAAAGGAGAGGATCGTCTAAAGGTGGCATCTTATCTCATTGAGCAACTAAAGCTTTGCCCGTTGGATTTTTCAAAGGATTCCAGTGCATTGTGTATGATATCACATATTTTAGCATTGCTCCTTTTTGAGGATGGAGCTGTTCGAGAAATTGCTGCACAAAATGGTATTGTTGCTGCTGCAACAGATGTCTTGATGAATTTCAAGGCTAGAAATGCATCAGGGAGTGAGATTCTTGTCCCAAAATGCATAAGTGCTTTACTGCTCATCTTGGATAACATGTTGCAATCCAGGCCCCGAATCTCCTCTGAAACCACGGGAGGAACCCAGACAGTATCTCCACCTGACTCATCAGTTCCAGCATCAGGTACAGAAGAAAAAGTGACTTCAGACATCCCCGAGAAGGAATCTGGCACAGCACTTGAGAAAATATTGGGGAAGTCCACTGGCTACCTGACTATTGAAGAGAGTCATAAAGTATTACTTGTTGTTTGTGACTTGATGAAACAGCATGTTCCTGCTGTGATCATGCAGGCTATTCTGCAGTTATGTGCTCGCTTGACAAAAACTCATGTTTTAGCATTGCAATTTCTTGAAAATGGAGGGTTAGCTGCTCTCTTTAATCTTCCAAGAAGTTGCTTCTTCCCTGGATACCACACTGTTGCATCTGCTATCGTTCGACACCTCCTTGAAGATCCTCAAACCCTGCAAACTGCTATGGAATTGGAGATACGGCAAACTTTGAGTGGAAATCGCCATGCTGGGCGTTTTTCCCCAAGAACATTTTTGACGTCTATGGCACCTGTTATCTCCAGAGATCCAGTGGTTTTTATGAAAGCTGCTGCCGCAGTTTGTCAGTTGGAATCATCAGGAGGGAGGACTTTTGTGGTGTTATCAAAGGAAAAGGAGAAGGAAAAGGACAAATCAAAAGCTTCAGGTGCTGAAGAATCTGTCCGGATTTCTGAGAGTAAGATGCATGATGGTTCTGGTAAATGTGCCAAAGGCCATAAAAAGATTCCAGCCAATCTTACTCAAGTAATTGATCAGCTTCTTGATATAGTTCTGAAATATCCTTTGCAAAAAAGTCAGGAAGTTTGTGTTGGTGACTTAAATTCTATGGATGTGGATGAACCTGCTACCAAGTTAAAGGGAAAATCCAAAGTTGACGAGGCAAAGAAAACGGAGTCTGAATCTGAAATATCTGCTGGACTGGCGAAGGTGAATTTTGTTCTCAAGTTGTTGAGTGATATTCTTCTTATGTATGTGCATGCAGTTGGGGTCATACTCAGACGAGACTCGGAATTATGTCATTCGCGGGGATCTAATCAAACGGGTAGTTCAGGGCTTGGTGGGATAATTCATCACATCTTACACCAGCTGCTTCCAATAGCTACAGATAAATCTGCAGGACCTGATGAATGGAGAGACAAATTGTCTGAAAAAGCTTCTTGGTTCCTGGTGGTTTTGTGTGGTCGATCTGGTGAAGGGAGGAGGCGAGTAATTCATGAACTTGTGAAAGCTATGTCATCATTCTCAAACTTGGAGAGCAATTCACATAAAAACATTTTGTTACCTGATAAAAAGGTTTTTGCTTTTTCTGATTTGGTATATTCAATTTTGTCCAAAAATGCATCCTCCAGCCACTTACCTGGTTCTGGATGCTCACCGGATATAGCGAAAAGCATGATAGATGGAGGAATGGTGCAGTCTCTTACTAGCATTCTTCAAGTGATTGATTTGGACCATCCTGATGCTCCTAAAATTGTCAATCTTCTATTGAAGGCTTTGGAAAGTCTGTCAAGGGCTGCCAATGCTAGTGAGCAAGTTCTTAAATCTGAGGGTCTGAACAGGAAGAAAAATACAGGGTCAATTGGCAGGCACGATGAACAGACAGCTGCGTCAGCTGCAGAGACCGTAGAGCATAATCATAATGTGGGGGGCACAGAGGAAGTCCCAGATGAGGAGGGGACTGACATTCAGCAACAAGAAGGAACTACTCATGCTGAGGGTAATCATGCTGTGCATCAAAATGAGTCAGCAGAGCAAGACATGAGGTTAGAATCGGAAGACACAATGGCAACCAACCCATCAATGGAGGTTGGACTGGATTTCATGCGTGAAGAAATGGAAGAAGGTGGTGTGTTGCACAACACTGGCCAAATTGAGATGACTTTTCATGTTGAGAACAGGGCTGATGATGATATGGGTGATGAGGATGATGACATGGGAGATGATGGTGATGAGGATGAGGATGAGGACGAGGATGAGGGAGAGGACGAGGATGAGGATATTGCTGAAGATGGTGCTGGCATGATGTCTCTTGCTGACACTGATGTGGAAGATCATGATGATACTGGCTTGGGAGATGACTATAATGATGAGATGATTGATGAAGAAGATGATGATTTTCATGAGAATCGTGTTATAGAGGTAAGGTGGAGGGAGGCCCTTGATGGGTTAGATCATTTGCAGGTACTTGGTCAGCCTGGAGCTTCAGGCGGTCTCATTGATGTTGCTGCCGAGCCATTTGAAGGGGTGAATGTGGATGATCTTTTTGGTCTTCGCAGGCCTTTGGGTTTTGACCGTCGACGTCAGAGTGGCAGGTCTTCCTTTGAGCGTTCTGTCACAGAAGTAAATGGATTTCAACATCCTCTTCTGTTAAGGCCATCCCAGTCAGGGGATCTGGTTTCTATGTGGTCATCAGGTGGGCATTCATCCAGGGATTTAGAAGCTTTGTCATCTGGGAGCTTTGATGTAGCTCATTTTTACATTGATGCTCCTGTTCTTCCATATGAACATGTACCTAGTAGTATATTTGTTGATCGTTCGGGTAGTGCAGCACCCCCACCTTTGTCTGATTATTCTGTAGGTATGGACTCGTTGCATACACAGGGACGAAGAGGGCCTGGTGATGGGAGGTGGACAGATGATGGTCAGCCACAAGCAGGTGCCCAAGCAGCTGCAATCGCACAAGCAATAGAGGAACAGTTCCTGTCACAGCTGGGCAGTGTACCTGCAACCAATGTTCCCACTGAGAGGCAGTTCCAGAATTCAGGAGTGCAGGAGAATCAACCATCTGATCCTCTATCCAATGATGGTCAAGTTGTGGTGGATGGCGATAACACCAGCAACCAGGAAATTCATCAAGAAAATGGCAATGAAGATACCCGCTATCAGCCTAATCCAACAGTTGAAACCGTTCCTTGCAATGAGCAGGTTGATCCTCGGCCTTCATTCAATGATGCAGGTGAAGGTCCACTGGTGGATGAGCCTATGTTAGTTCAACCAATTTCTCTGAATAGTACACCAAATGGTCTTGATAACATGGAAATTGGAGATGGTGATGGCACTGCATGTGATCAAGTTGAGACAATGCCGGAGCTTGCCAACTCATCTGCAGAACAAGATGCTGCTTTGCATTATGAAGGGGTCCCTGAAGTACCTGCAAGTCTCAATGAGGTGCCTATTCAGGCTGTGGGATCCGCAATAGGTGGTCTGTCCGATAATCCTGTGTTGGTTGATTCTGTTTCAGTGATGCCTAATGTGGATCATGTGAATGCTGATGTTGAAATGAATGGTGCTGATGCTGATGGAAATCAGCTCGAGCAATCTACGCTCGCTTCTGAACGAGGTGCTGACGAGCCATCATCCAGGCAAGAGACATTGGTTGCTCGGGATGCTGCCCAGGCTGACCAGACTGGTTTAGATAATGGGGCCCCTGCTACAAACGCAATTGATCCAACCTTCCTGGAGGCTTTACCCGAAGATTTACGAGCAGAAGTTCTAGCTTCCCAGCAGGCTCAGTCTGTTCAACCTCCAACTTATGCTCCACCTTCTGTTGATGATATTGATCCTGAATTTCTGGCTGCCCTTCCTCCAGACATCCAAGCAGAGGTTTTGGCACAACAAAGGGCACAGCGGATTGCACAGCAGGCTGAAGGACAGCCTGTTGACATGGATAATGCTTCAATAATTGCAACTTTTCCTGCTGATTTGCGTGAAGAGGTTTGTGCCTTTTAATTTAGCCTTCAATTATTTCTTGAGTTATGATAACCATTTTGTGATTGCTTTTGTTCCAGGTGCTTTTGACATCTTCAGAAGCAGTGTTATCGGCATTACCTTCTCCATTACTTGCCGAAGCCCAAATGCTAAGAGACAGAGCAATGAGTCACTATCAGGCTCGCAGCCTGTTTGGTAGCAGCCACAGGCTAAGTAGTCGTAGAAATGGTTTGGGGTTTGATAGGCAGACAGTGATGGACAGGGGTGTTGGAGTTACAATTGGGAGGGCTACTTCTACTATTGCAGATAGCTTGGAGGTGAAGGAAATGGAAGGCAAGCCACTTTTGGATGCAACTGCATTGAAAGCTTTGATCCGCCTCCTAAGGTTGGCACAGGTAATTTATGGTCTATAAATATCAAGTTTCACTGGGAACTGATCTTGCATCCTTGTTATTTGGGAAAAGTTGAACTTTTTATTGCGTGCATGTTCTTTTAACTTGGCAAAATGGCTTAGAATTATTTGATTTGTAGTTTCAATTAATTCTAAATTTTAGTTTTTTAATTACTTCTAGAAGATTAATAGCCTGGTTCTGCATCCATAAATTTTCAAAAGAATGAATTAGCTTGCAAAATGGCTTTCTTTGTTGTTTCACACAAAAGGTCCAGTAACATTAAGGATATGTTTCTCTTAAAATTTATAGAATTTGTGTATAAAAATGTCTATTGTTCAGAGTGCAGAATGCCAATTTTTGTAGTTTTAGATATTTTTTTAAAGTTTGTTCTGCTAACCTGTTGATTTTTTATTTTATTTTTTATTTCTATTATGGTAGCCTCTTGGGAAAGGTCTTCTACAAAGACTTCTGTTGAACCTTTGTGCACACAGTACCACAAGGGCAACTTTGGTTCGCCTTTTGCTCGATATGATTAAACCTGAGGCTGAAGGGTCAATCAGTGGATTGGCAACAATTAACTCCCAGAGGCTTTATGGCTGTCAGTCAAATGTTGTTTATGGTCGATCACAGTTGTTGGATGGTATTTCTTTTTTCTATTTGTTGTAATCATTATTTTCTTATTGGCTTTTGTTTAAAATTATTAATTTTGATTATTTGCTTAATAGGTCTTCCTCCCTTGGTTTTGCGTCGAATTCTGGAAATCTTGACCTATTTGTCTACAAATCATACTTCTATTGCCAATATGTTGTTCTACTTGGATCCCTCAATTGTTTCGGAGCCTCTAAGTCCAAAATATCTGGAAACCAAGATGGATAAAGGAAAGGAGAAAATTGATGATGGAGGTGATTCATTAAAACCTCTGGGAGACACTGATGATATTCCTTTGATCCTGTTCCTGAAGCTTTTGAACCGTCCACTTTTTCTACGCAGCACTGCTCATCTTGAGCAGGTATGAGCAATCTGGTTCTGAAGTGGTTTTGCATCTCTTACCTTTCTTGATTTAATTCAATGTGTTTAGAAGTTTGGCTTATATTTCTCTGTAGCATGTTTTCCCCATATTTGCAGTACACCCTTGATCCTTTCTTCTAAAGTGCTCTTGAATTTATGCATGAGACAAATTCCCTATGGTGCAGGTCATGGGATTGCTTCAAGTAGTAGTTTTTATGGCAGCGTCAAAATTAGAGAGCCAGGCTCAATCTGGACAGGCGAGGGAGACTTCCCAAAAACAAACTGTTGGTGAAGCTTCTAGTGACGTTCCAAGTGTTCCGCCTGTGGTTGCAGAGTCAAGCGAAGAAGACAAAGCTGCCAGTGCTGGGTTATCCGTTTCTGATGGAAAGAGGAGCATTGATGCATCCAGTGTTTTCTTGCAGTTGCCACAAGCTGATTTGCGCAATCTGTGCAGCCTTCTTGGTCGTGAAGGGTACTTTCAGTTTTTCACTCTTGTACATTTTGGAAGTTCTGTCTTATCAGTCAACTTTCACACTATGTCTTGGTCAATCCATCATTGGCTATTTGACATTCATTTATATATTATCTTCTACCAAAAGAATCTATTTTCTATTTCCTTTTTAGTTGTCTCTATTTTCCTATAATTTTGTTTCCCCAGCTGCTGTGAATTGGACAATGAATCACTAATCTTTTCCATTGATAAATTTCAGGCTGTCGGATAAAGTGTACATGCTAGCTGGAGAAGTGCTTAAGAAATTGGCCTCAGTTGTTGCAACCCATCGTAAATTCTTTACCTTGGAGCTTTCAGAATTAGCTCATGGGTTGAGCAGTTCAGCTGTCAGTGAGCTTGTTACCTTGAGGAACACGCACATGCTGGGTCTAAGTTCTGGCTCCATGGCTGGGGCAGCAATCCTACGTGTGCTACAGGCACTCAGCTCACTCACCTCACCCACTGTTGATGAGAATATGAACCTGGAGCGCAATGGGGAACAGGAGGAGCAAGCTACCATGTGGAACTTAAGTAATGCACTTGAGCCATTGTGGCAGGAATTGAGTGAATGTATTAGTGTGACAGAGATGCAGCTCATTCAGAGCACTTTTGGTCGGACTATGTCAAATATTACTGTAGGGGAGCCTGCACAGGGGAGCTCTTCTTCATCCCCTCTTCCTCCAGGAACCCAGAGACTCTTGCCCTTCATTGAAGCTTTCTTTGTTTTGTGTGAAAAGCTACAGGCAAACCAATCCATGGTGCAACAAGATCACATGAGCATTACTGCGAGAGAAGTCAAAGAGTCCTCTGGGAGTTCTTCCTCAACCACAGCATACATGGGGGATTCTCAGAGAAAACTTGATGGTGCTGTCACATTTTCAAGATTTGCAGAAAAGCACCGCCGGCTTTTGAATACTTTTATTAGACAGAATCCTGGCTTGTTGGAGAAATCACTTTCTATGATGCTGAAGGCTCCCAGACTTATTGATTTTGATAACAAGAGAGCATATTTCCGCACCAGAATAAAGCAACAGCATGAGCAACACCGTTCTGGTCCTCTGCGGATAAGTATCCGGCGCACATATGTTTTGGAGGATTCATACAATCAATTGAGGATGCGACCTTATCAGGATCTCAGGGGAAGATTGAATGTGCAGTTCCAAGGTGAAGAGGGTATTGATGCTGGGGGTTTGACAAGAGAATGGTATCAACTGCTTTCGAGAGTTGTATTTGACAAGGGAGCTTTGCTTTTCACAACTGTGGGGAATAATGTGACTTTTCAGCCAAACCCTAATTCTGTCTACCAGACAGAACATTTGTCTTACTTCAAGTTTGTGGGCCGTGTGGTAATGCTCCAGAACTTGGTTTTTCTGAACTAGATTTTACTACTATTGTTGAAATAGGCTGTTTTCTGAATTTATTGCTTGTGAGCTTCTGTGTAGGTTGCCAAGGCATTGTTTGATGGCCAGCTTTTGGATGTTTACTTTACTCGGTCTTTCTACAAGCACATTCTAGGTGTAAAGGTGACTTACCATGACATAGAGGCTGTTGATCCTGATTATTACAAGAATTTGAAGTGGATGCTGGAGGTTAGTGAATTTAATCAGTCATGCCCCCTCTTCTGAATTCATTTGTGCTTTTACACACGTTGCTATTTAGCAAGTTTTTCCTCCAGCGAATGACAGTAGAACTTCTTCTGTATCTCGTCTGTTTCAGAATGATGTGAGTTATGTACCTGACTTAACATTTAGTATGGATGCTGATGAGGAGAAGCACATCCTTTATGAGAAAACTCAGGTACTCCCAGCATTTTGATTCCATGTATTATTGTTAGTGGTCTTGTTATTATGGATGGGGTTTTCCTCTTCCGGGGCTTGAACATTGTCTTCCAAGTTTTATCTGGTTCCCAAGCTTGCATTTATTAGTGCTGTTGTGGTTGAAAAGGTTACTGATTACGAGCTTAAACCTGGAGGAAGAAACATAAGGGTTACTGAAGAAACAAAGCATGAGTATGTAGACCTTGTTGCTGATCATATCCTGACAAATGCTATTCGTCCTCAAATCACTTCATTCCTCGAAGGTTTCAATGAATTGGTCCCAAGGGAACTTATTTCCATTTTTAATGATAAAGAGCTTGAGCTACTAATCAGTGGACTTCCTGAAATTGATTGTGAGTTGACTTTCTTTTTATCTCGTTCAATTTGTGGTTTGTTTTTCTTTGCAATTCCTGAACAATAGCATGGATGTTGCAGTGGATGATTTGAAGGCCAGCACTGAGTATACCGGCTATACCTCAGCATCTAGCGTTATTCAATGGTTTTGGGAGGTTGTCAAAGGTTTTAACAAGGAAGACATGGCCAGACTGCTGCAGTTTGTAACTGGAACATCAAAGGTGATTGGTTGTACTGTATACTTGGCTATTCTATAAATATATTTCATATGTATTCTAACTGATACAAAATTGGTTACTTCATTGTATATTTTGCATGATATTGTTGAGGTGGTCTCTAGGCTTAGGCATGGTTGTAGTGTTTTAGCAGTTTAACCATGTAAAACTTATTTGGAATTTAGTAGAAACTAACTTGTGGGTTTTCAGGTTCCATTGGAGGGTTTCAAGGCTTTGCAGGGTATCTCTGGGCCTCAGAAGTTTCAGATTCACAAAGCATATGGTGCTCCCGAGCGTTTGCCTTCAGCTCACACATGGTTAGTTTAGAATACATGATACCCGATGCTGTTATGGTTACGTTAAAGCCCAAAACTTGCTCCTGATATTGGAATTTCTGTTTCTGTATGCTCTTTTTTGTTTCCAGCTTCAATCAGCTAGACCTTCCTGAGTATACCTCCAGGGAACAGCTTCAAGAACGCTTGCTGCTTGCCATTCATGAAGCCAGTGAAGGCTTTGGCTTTGGCTAAACTAGTGGAACACATTGGCGGCCTGGGATTGTCAACAATTTGTCTTAAGAGATGATGTACATGTCAGTCACCTTTCTTCTTCCCAAGTTCTTTTTTTTTGTTTTTTTTTTACATTTGTTCTTGTTTCCTCGAAATAATTTTTTTGGGACCAATTTCGGATATCTGCTCATGTATTTTAGTATCTTATTATAACTGACGATTTGTTCCTGATTTGATTTGCATGCAGACGGAGGAGGATTGACTAAAAAAGTGGATAAGGATTAGAATAATATAAAGCCAGGAGTCGCGCATCAAAATTGCATTAGCACAGCAAGTGAGGTTCAGCTGGGAAGTAGATAATTTTTTTGGGTAGCTTGCCATGTCAGGGCATATTCTCGCATACAAAATATTGATGGATGAAACGCTCGTTCCATTGTTTATATCTCGTTAGAATATTCTCCGCTATCTATTATAATCTTGATGGAAAATTACCTTTTATCGATTTCCTATCTTCAAGTTGCGTGTCTTTCTTGATTGCATTCTTTGTTTATGCGGGCAAGTGCAGGGCTGATTTTATTTATTTATTTTTATATTTTTTCCATTTAATGACCCCATGTTGGTAGCTTATTTGCTATCAATTTGTTATACAGTCCAAGATCTTACCAAGAGTTGACTAGTTGCAAAACTCGGTCAGTGGGCGAGAAGGACAACCACCTAAAACCAGTCATTTAGGGGGCCTCTGATGTTTTCCTAGAATTGGATTGCGGATAATATACCTTTCAGTGTTTGGTTCATCTTTACAGATTCGTGAAGAATTTAAACTAATTTATCATCTTAATCTTAAAACAAAAAATCTTTTTAAAAAATAAAATTTGAGCTGGGTTAGATGTGAAAATAGATGATAAAACAATATCAATTTTCCATCTTAGGTGATCTGAGAACAAAGAAAATCTAAGAAGCGGGTTTGGGTTGGCAGGTTTCGGTTTTGGGTAAATGGCTCAAGCTAGGCTCACTAGTAGTTTTTTATTATTTTTTTTAAATTCAATTATTTTTTAATTAACTAATTCAAAATACATTATTTTTTTTAAAAATCTTTTATTTCTTTTAAATGCTTTTAGTTTTTTTATTAAATAATTGATATAGAAAAAATATTTTATTTTTTTGTTAGAAATTCAATATATTTATAAGAAAACGAGCAAGATAATAATATTCATATAGTTTTTTACTTAGGTATTTTTGTTGATTCTTACTATTATGTTTATTTTTTTTCTTTAAACAACTTTTAGATTCTGTATTAAACCTTAGCCCAGAGATAACTATATACCCAAGAACCAAAGGTATTGAAAAAAAACTTGTACCAAAAAATAACCTGGTATCTAAGAACCTAAATTATATAAATGGCACCATAGATAACCTACAATAAGTTAGTGTATATAATATTTGTCTCTATAAAATAAATAAAAAACTAAAGGAAACTCATGTTTATTCTCCAACTTCTAACACCCTAATAGATCATGTTTGGGTGAGAACAAACTCAAATTAAAAATATTTATTCATCATTAAATAAATAAAATAATAAAAACAAAGTATTTTTGCTAAAATTCTTCCATTTAGCTTAAATCTCTAATTTTCACATATTTTTGGTATATTTTCATTTTTGACTTTAAACCTGTCATTCTTTTTTATTTGGATGAATTAATGGGTCTACCATATATGATTGGAAAGCTTGAGATATATAGTTACCAAAATAACTTGAATTGCAATGAATTTCCACATTTAACTCCAAATATGTTCTAAATAGTACATAAAAAGTCTAGTTTAACAGATTTAACAAGATTTGTCTAGTTCTTCAACCCTCTAAAATAATATGTTCCTCAACTCCATTTGACCCGGATATATTTCTATGTATTTAGTATCTCCCTGTAAATATCAGCTTGTTTTGATGTATAATTTAAGATATATATCTGATCTTACAAAATTGGTCAGCATACATTTTAAGGTCAAATTCAAACATTACTTGGTTTGTATCATCATCTCCTTAAAATTCATATCATCCACTCTTATTTTTCTCTTCCTTAAGGTCTTACCCTTTTTTTTAGCACTCGATGTTGTCCATGACTACATAGACCATCACAACCATCGATGTCAACCCCTGTTGTAACAATAGTATCCACCTAAAAAGAATTTTGTGTATGGATGTGATTTATATGTACATGTTTGATTTTGTTGTGTTTAATTTTTCAATGTAATGTGTTTTTGCTTATAAATGTGCATTGTAAATGTGTTCAATGTGTTTTTTTTTTTTAAGATGGTAGGAGCATTTTCATATAAAAAAAAAACATTAAAATATAAAAAATAATTGCATGCTATTTTGATAAATTACATTTTTATTTTGTTAAACATGAACATGAATCAAATAGCAATACCTTCTAGATTTGTTTTTTCATCATACAATAATTTGTTATCCTATCAACGGGTCATTCTCAAAGTGACAACATATGATTTTTTTTAAAAAAGAACATGTTCTTTATGTTGTCTTTATTTGTAAATATGTTTTGATAACTTTTGTATGTTATGCCATAGCATCCCTTATTCTTATAAATATACCTAGACGGGGTCAATATGATTTCATATAAGCGCAATGAGTATAGTGGCACTTATAGGGTCTATTTTGGATATTTTCAAAAAATAGAGCCAAAACCTAATTTTTACCATCCATTCAAATTCATTGCCCTATTTAAAAATGATCAATTCAATAAATCTTATATTTTTAAGAATGGACATTTAATTTTTTCTTGAATGGCCAAGTTAATGAGTCTCCTACTTTGGGGATGAACATTGAATTTTTTGAATAGCCTAATTGATGAGTCTCATATTTTTAGAAATGAACGTTGAATTTTTCGAATCATTTAATTGATGAGTATTCTATTTTTAGAGATGAATATTTAATTTTTTAGAAATAGCTAAGTCGACGAGTCATCTATTTTAAGGGATAGATGTTGAATTTGTTGAATGGCCTAATTGATGACTTTTTTAGTTTTAGAAATGAGTGTTCAATTTTTCATGAATGACTAAGTTGATAAGTTTTTTATTTCTATTTCTAGGGTTGATCATTAGTTTTCAATGAAGGACCAAGTCAATAAGTCTCCTATCTTTTAGGACAAACATTAATTTTTTTTAATGGTCTAATTGATAAGTCTTTTATTTTTTAAGAATGGATGTTTTATTTTTTATGAATGACGAAGATAACATGTCTCTTATTTTTATAGACGAACATCAAAATTTTCATGAATGCCTAATCGGTAAAAATTTTATTTTTAGAGACTTATATCAATTTTTTCACAAATCATTATAAATAAATTATGAATAAACTTAAGAAATAATTTAAATAGATAATGGCATGCATGAGATAAATTTAGAAGAAAACACATAGCTAAGGTAACACTTTGTTTGACATGGTAATAAAATTGATAGTTATCTTTTCTTGAACATAATTAATCCCTTACATAAATTCCTGAAACTAGTGCATAATTTTGAATTCATGGTTGCCTTTAACTTCTTGATGGCAACTTTATTTTTTTCAAGGTTTCTATTAATTTAGGAGATCCCAATGTCGTTCCATGAGCAATACTTATTAGTTAATATTTTCTTAGTATATTTAATCATGTACTCATTGTTTTCCAAAATAAACATATTGTCTGCATAGATATATGATAACATAATATTTATCTTTGTGTTTTTCATATATACATTTATCAACTTCATTGATTTTAAACTCATTTAACAACATACCATTGTCAAGATTTTAATACCATTATTAAGTGGTTGTTTTAAATTATATAATGACTTGACAAGCTTACAAACTTTATTTTCTTTCTGTTTAATCATGAACCCTTCAGAGTGTTCTATATATGCTTTATTGTCAAAGTCAACATTCAAGAAATTTATTTTTATATTTATTTGATACATTTTAAGTTTGTTAATAGTTGCAAAGACTATAAACACTCATATAGAAGTTATTCTTAAAACAATGAATATGTGTCAGAATAATTCACACCTTCTTGTTGTTCAAATCTTTTAACAACTAGTCTTGCTTTGTATTTAATATTTATATGATAATGGTTTAGTTTTGGGTGAAAGTTTCACTAGTTTTCATATATGATTATTCATGATGGATTTAGTTTCACTATTGAATGCCTATTTTAATATGAAGCTTCAAAACAAGACATCATCTTTGAGAATTCCAAGTTTCATTCCCTAACAAATATGTTAGAAAATTAGGATCAAATATTTTGGTTGTATTTTCCCTTTTACTTCTTTTAGGATCAACTTCATCATCCTTTAAATGATGATGATTATATAAGCTAGCTTCAATTTTTTTATTAAATGAATAATTTTTTTGTGTTTTCTCAAATGAAAACACATCTTCTAAAATATAAGATTCTTTGATTCTATTATAGCATTAGGATGAATGTCTTTAAAATTTAACTTGTGTAAAAAAAAAATATACATTACTATTGTAACCATATTAGATAAAAAAAATAGTTCATAATTTTAGGTCACATCTTGGCCTTTTTTAGATCAAGTACTCTCATATTTGCAACACACTTCCATACTTTAAAGTATTTATAGAAAGGTCCTCTACACTTTCATAATTTATATGAATGTCTTATTTTATATAATTGTTGTTAGAATTGAGATCTCTTATAAGTCCTTAGGTGCTCCTAAACTATTAAATATAATATTTATTGTTTCTTTTAAAGTCTAGTTTTTATAATCTATAATGTTATTTTATTGAAGTGAATAAAAAGTAATAGTTTGGTGAATAGTATCATATTAAGAATAAAATTAACCAAAAAGTGTTTCATATTCATGAGCTCTATCACTTCTTATTACCTTTATTTTTTATTGAGTTCATTTTATTTTTATTGTTGTAATGTTTAAACTATTCAAGAGTCTCATCTTTGATTCTAAATAAATAGGTATACCAATACTTTTGTAATCATACATAAAAATAACATAATTTATTTTTTTTACTTTTTATATGTATAAAATTTAAATTATGATATCCGAGTGAATTAAATCTAGAGGTTCATTATTTATTTTAATTATTTTAAAAAAAGTTTTTATGAATTTTGATTATATACAAACCTCACACTTATGATTTAACTTGCTAATAATTCAATATTAATTAACCTTTATATGGAATTAAACTCATATGACTTAAATTGTCATGCCATGATCACAAGACTTGAGAAAAAGGAATCATTATCATCACCATCATTATTGTTGATTACTATGATCATTATATTTTTTTTGAAAATGGTATCACTAAGATACATTTTTCCTTACAAATATACTAATTTTAGAAAGTATAAATTTATCGCTCTCAAAAACTATCTTGAAATTTTTTTTTATCAACAATGAGTCAGACTCTAAGTTTTTTCTAATATTAGCAACATGAAGTATATTTTTTAGGGTAAGAAATTTCTAGAAATCATTTTTAGTATGACCTTTCTAACAACTAATACCTTGAATGTTGATGAATTTCTCATGTAGTTCTTCACACACTTTTTTGTAAATAAAAAACATCATTTTCTCGGCATATACATGTCTTGTGACACAAATATCAACCCACCATAACCCAGAATTATTGATTAGGTTGATTTTTGAAACAAAAACAAATATACATATTTTTCAAAACTTAATTATTGAGTTGATTGACATTGATAATATTCACTTGAGTAGTCCTTTCTTTTTTAGGGTTCCTTGATAAGCTTTATTTTTGCAATCATTGTTCAAATGTACAATCTTATTATAGATAAAATATTTACCACTGAATTTCTTAACAATTCTTATCTCATTCACCACAAATTGTCTTTTTATATTATTATTATTATAGGACATCACCAATTATTTCATAATGTTTCTCTACAAGAACTGAATGTAAGCTCTAGATTGACAGAGAAAAAAGAGAAAAAATGAAGTAGGAAATTAGTTTAAAATAAAAAAAATATATGCTAAAATATAGAGCAAAAACAGAGGTGAATAAGAGTTTTAAAATTTATATAAAAAAAAAAACTATGTAGACAACTCTTCCTTAAACCCCCTTTTTAGAATCAAGATTAATAAAGAATTAATTATGGTAATTCCTTTCATTATCAACTTTAACTACCCGCCATATAAAAAATGGACTTGACATTTTTGGCTTTATATCTTACATTTTTTAGGCAAAAATTGTCTATGTTATAAAGAAATAATTTTAGAAAAATTGATGAAGTTGATCAAACTTTATTCATGAACTTAATAAAACAATGGGCTAACAAAAAATAATTATGCATGGAGACCCAAGCCCGAATTAATTTGGAAAAAAAATAAAAAAAATCTTTTAAAGTTTTAAAAGATTTTATAACATATCTCAACCCAAACTTGAGACCTGAGCATGCATAAATATTTAAATTTAAAGTTCACTTTACTTAAGACCTCTCTTATTTAAGAGATTAGGTGTTTTTTTAGTTCTAATTTTAACATGTATTATATCAGTATAAAACTATATAAGCAAATTACATAATTAACATGAACATGTTATTTAAGATAGTAAAATTACTTTTATGAATTAAACAAAGATTAGAAAGTAGATTTTAAAATAGATTTAAATGCTTTATTTCAAAGGATACATGACAAGTATCAAATAAAAAAAAATATTCATACAAATTGCATGAATATGACAACAAGTTTAAAAGTTAAAGTTAAAATTAAAATTACAATTAAAGTGGTTAAAATCCTCTTTCATAATTAATCAAATATTTATAAAGAATTATAAACCAAAGGAATTGCAAGCAAAATAAAGCTTTGAGATTGTTCTCCAAATTACTACTATTAAGTATGAATTGTTTAGTTTATTAATACAAGAGCATATAAATCAAATTATATGTCCAAATATAAACCGGAGATCATATAAATTTAAATAAAACCTTATAAATTTTATATATCATGACAAACATTCAATCAAAACTAAAAACATATAAAGATTCTAGTATACATACTTGAGTATATATCCAAAGTTGCATAAGAAATTAAAACATAATTTTAGCATGCATACTAATCATATAATATATATGTTTAAATTAAAATAAAATTGAATATTTACTTATTGAAGCAATTTTTAATATAATGAAGTTTTATTATTGTTAAGAATATTAATCTTTTATTTTAATATTTTATTGCTCATGACTTAACATCACTTTTTTATATAGATGCATTTCTAAATGATATCTATAAACAAAGAAAATAAAACTCAAATGTCTCTTTATGAGCATTGCACTTAAGTTGTAGATTGTGAGGAAAACAGTGAAGAAAATTTTGTTTAAAATAGTAGGGGTAGGCTAAAATATAGGTGAAGAAGAGTTGTAGAATCTTTATAAAAACATCATACAAAAAACTATTCATTGGTAGATTTTGGAACCAAAATTGATGATAAAAAAAAAGAAGGTTAATTCCACTAATTCTCACTATTATTATCATCTTAATTACTTGTCATAAAATTAAAATAAATTTCATAACTAAATATTATTTTAATCAGGCTGAAAAAATAATTTTAAAAAAACTAATGAAGTTTATCAAATTTTATTTATAAACTGGACAAAATAATAGGCTAATAAAAATATATTTTTTTATAGATTATACCCAAACTCAAATTATGTTGATAAAAAATAAATAGTTTTTTCTAGAACAAAAAATTGTTTTACATCAAACCCAAACTTAAATTTGGATTTAAATAGTACATGGGAGTTTAAGTTTAAAACTCACTTTACTTATGATATTTTATTTTTAAAAATTTAAATATTTTTTATATTCAATTTTAACTTCTTACCTTTTTATTAAAGTTTATTCATTTCTCACATTAGATAAAAGGAGTTTTTAAGTTTATTAAAATCATGCCGACCAAAATTAGTTGAAATCAATTTTAATCAAATTAATATTTTATATTAAAAAGTTTATATTGAAAAATAAAAAAAAATTAATCATATAAAATGAACCCACATTCCAATATTACTTGAAATCAATTTTTTATTTATTCATCAATTATTTTAATGAAATTAATATTTAAGGTTAAAAATTTTATATTAAAAAATAAAAGTAAAAAAATTAATTGTACAAAGTGAACCCTACTATTGAAATATTAATTGGGAAATAAGACACAGAGCTGATATGTAAATAATTTGCTTTAGATAGTTCTTCCCTTCAATATTGAGTCGAGTTGAAACAGAAACAGAGCCTTGTTCTGCAAACGATGGTGCCCTGTTTTATATCTTCTTCAACGGCCAAAACAATCTCTAAAATCCCACTTCAGTTGTCAAGATTTAGACCCTTTTCCCACATACCCTTCTCTGATTATACCAAACAAAGTTTCACATATGATCACAAAAACTCTGCTTTCACCCACCAACAATCCCCAGGTACCCTCCTTTCCTCTCTCCCTTCTTTTCTTTCTGTGTGTGTCGTGGTGTGTTTTCTCGTTCAAAGTTTGTATTTTTGAAACATATTCTCATTCAAAGTTAGAATTTTTGGAACAGCAGAAATGGAAAAGAGCATATACATAATGCTGACTCTAGACCGCTGGGACTCACTAAACCACATGGAATACAGATTAGCTTCACTGAGGCCAGTCCATGGGAGGCTAACTTTGAAATTCCTCAACTGGGTCATTAAGCAACCTGGTTTGGAACTCAATCACCTTACTCATATACTCTCCATCTCTACTCATGTACTTGTGAGAGCTAGAATGTATGAGGCTGCTAAGTCAATTTTAAGGCATCTTTCTAAACTGGGTGTTGGTTCAAAATCTGTTTTTGATGCTTTAATGAACACTTACCCACTTTGCAAGTCCAACCCTTCAGTTTTTGACCTTTTGATTAGGGTTTATTTGAGAGAAGGAATGGTTATTGATGCTTTAGAGACTTTTTATTTGATGGGTTTTAGAAGGTTTAACCCTTCTGTTTATACGTGTAATATGCTGCTTGGTTCAGTGGTAAAGGAACGGAGGGTTGGGTCGGTTTGGTCTTTTTTTATGGAAATGCTAGCTAGGAGGATTTGTCCAAATGTTGCTACTTTTAATATATTGATTAATGTTTTGTGTGTCGAAGGGAAGCTTAAGGAAGCTGGTTATCTTTTAAGAAAGATGGAAGGGAGTGGTTATGTTCCAACTATAGTTACTTATAATACTATTCTTAATTGGTGTTGCAAGAAGGGGCGATATAAAGCAGCCTCTGATTTGATTGATAGAATGGAATCTAAGGGTATTGAAGCAGATGTCTGCACATATAATATGCTCATTGATGATTTGTGTAAAAACAACAGAAGTGCAAAAGGGTATTTACTGTTGAAAAAGATGAGAAAGAGGATGATAGCTCCTAATGAATTCACTTATAATACTCTAATTAATGGACTTATGAAAGAAGGAAAGATTGGAGGTGCTACTCGAGTTTTTAATGAGATGCTGATGCTTAACCTTTCACCAAACCGTGTTACTTACAATATTTTGATTGATGGGCATTGTGATTGTGGTAATTTTGAGCAAGCTTTGAGGCTTTTGGATGTGATGGAAGCAAAGGGACTAAGGCCTGATGAAGTTACTTATGGGGCTATTTTAAGTGGGTTGTCCAAGCTTGCGAAATTTGATGTAGCCAAAAGCCTTATGGAGAGAATAAGAATGGGTGGGATGGTTGTTGGCTACAGAGCATACACAGCCATGATTGATGGGTTATGCAAACATGGATTGCTTGATGAGTCTTTGCAATTGCTTTATATGATGTTCAAGGATGGTGTAAGTCCAGATATTATTACATTTTCTGTGCTCATAAATGGATTTTGCAAAGCAGGAAAAATAAAAAATGCAAAGGAAGTGATATGTAAAATGTTTAAAGCTGGACTTGCACCAAACTATGTCATATACGCTACTTTAATTTACAATTCCTGCAAAAAGGGTGATATCACAGAAGCATTCAGGAACTATGCAACAATGATTCGCACTGGCCATGATGTGGACTATTTCATCTGTAATGTGCTGGTTTCTTCTCTTTGTAGAGCTGGAAGGGTAGCAGAGGCAGAGGATTTTATGCGTCATATGAGCACAATTGATCTTGCCCCTAACTCCATCACTTTTGATTGTATTATAAATGGCTATGGAATTTTGGGTGATGCCCTGAAAGCATTCTCAATGTTTGATGAGATGATTAAATTAGGTCATTACCCTAGTCATTTCACATATGGTAGTCTGCTTAAAGGGCTATGCAAGGGTGGAAATTTGAGGGAGGCAAAGAAATTACTGTATAAACTTCACCATATTCCTGCTGCCGTGGACACTAATATCTACAATACAATTCTCACTGAGACATGTAAATGGGGGAAGTTGTCAGATGCAGTGGCTCTTTTTGATGAAATGGTCCAATTTAATGTGCTGCCTGATAGTCACACATATGCTATCATTCTTGCTGGGTTAAGTAGGAAAGGCAAAATGGTGCCTGCTCTTCTTTTCTTTGAAAAAGCACTGGCAAGAGGAACTCTGTCCCCAAATAAGGTCATGTACACTAGCTTGTTTGATGGTTTGTTCAAGGTTGGTCAATCAAATGCTGCTTCATATATTTATGAAGAGATGGAGCACAAAGGCATAAACCCAGATACTATTGCAATTAATGCAGTACTAGATGGATACTCAAGGATGGGGAAAATGGAAAAGGTTGATAAGCTCTGCATAAAGATGCAGAGTCGTAGTCTGACCCCTAGCTTGGCTACATATAATATTCTCTTGCATGGGTATTCAAAGAAAAAGGATTTGTTGAAATGCTCTAAATTCTACAACATCATGACAAGGATGGGTATTTCACCTGATAAATTAACTTGCCATTCTATCATTCTTGGGCTTTGCAAGTCTGGTATGCTGGACGTTGGTTTTAAAATGTTAAAGAAGATGATCTTGGAAGATACTTCAGTTGATCAACTTACACTTAACATGCTCATCACGAATTCATGTGAAACTGATAAAATGGGAAAGGCATTTGATCTGTTGAATATTATGAATTTACTTGGAATTATTCCTGATGTAAATACTTACAATGCCATCTTTACTGGACTGAACAGAGCCTCTGCTCTCCGAGAATCTCATCTTCTTCTGCATGACATGTTGGAGAGGGGTATTACTCCTACAAGCAAACAGTACATTTCTTTAATTAATGGTATGTGTAGAATGGGGGATGTACAAGGAGCATTCAGGCTAAAAGATGAAATGGAAGCAATTGGTGTCAGTTCCTGGGATGTTGCTGAGAGTGCTATGGTAAGAGGGCTTGCCCAGTGTGGGAAGGTTGAAGAAGCCATGCTGGTTCTTGATTGCATGCTTCAGAAGCAGCTCATTCCAACTGTCGCTACTTTTACAACTCTAATGCACATGCTCTGCAAGAAAGCTAAACTGTCTGAGGCTTTAAAGTTGAGGGGTAAAATGGTGCTTTGTGGGGTGAAACTCGATGTTGTTGCATACAATGTTCTCATAGCAGGCCTTTGTGCTGATGGTGATGCTTTGGCTGCATTTAAACTGTATGAAGAGATGAAAGAAAGGGGCCTCTGGCCCAACACCACAACCTATTGCACTCTCATTGATGCTATTTCCACCAATGGGGTTAGTCTTGTAAAGAGTGAAATTCTTTTGAAGGATTTGCAGGAGAGGGGAATGATATCCTGGAATTTTAATGGAAGCATAGATGAGGGTTTGATAACTGCCATGAAGAATTTGAAGTCCTTGAGGCACAACAGAAGGAAATGATGCAAAAATCTAGAGGAGTAGCAATGTGATTGGGTTGGGAAACGAGGATTTAAGCCGCTTTATGGAGAGCAGAAGAGGCTGGAATGAACCTCCATTATCTATCAGTTGTGCTACTCATTATTGGTTTGTCTTTTACTCTTGAACAATTCAGTACCTTTTCTTTTTCATTTTTATTGCCTATATAATCAAGTAGTTTATGCCTTTTCAGGTGAAATACATTGGTCACACTCAGATATAATGGTAGTCACATAATAAATATCCTTTAAGAGAAGCTCTTAAACTATGCCTTGACATGTGGAATGTGGTGCCTTTTAGAGATTGGGGGCGTTGGTCTTAATGTTTGAGGCTTTTAGCAATGCCAACTTGAATGCAGGTGCTGTGCAAGTCCATTCTTTATTTGTACTAGTGTCTTCTTGTCTCATGTTTTCTTTAATAACCAAGGCCTCAAAAGTTTCATTCTTGACCTTTCTACTCCTAATAGTTCTCTTATTAGCAGGTTCTTGTAGCACAACATGCCACTGGAATTTATTGAAAATGTTCTTGATTAATTAGTTGCCGGGAGGTGCGTTCTCAAAGTTTCCAGTCTCTACCTTTCTACACCTAATATTTCTCTTATTAGCAGGTGCTGGAAATTGGAACTGGCAGGATCAACTTGAAAATGCTCTCGTGTGGTTTATTAGACAGTTGACAGGTAATTTGCAATTTATTTATTTATTTATTTTGTATTGAATTCTTGTGTATGTTTTTGTTTCTTGAACAATTCTTCATAGAGATTTTTTATTTTCTCGATAGAAATGAAAATGAAAACAGGGGCACATCAATGTGCTAGATGATTTGCATACTATTGCATTGATTGCAATTGACAGCATTTGTTTTTCACTAACTAATTAGTTAATTTATATCACTGCTGATTAGTTCTTATTTTGTTTTCCTGGAGGGTGAGGGAGAAGAAAGATTGCTAGCGTATCTTGAGCAATTTGAGAAACTGGTGGGCATATTAAAGCATAGAATGTAATTTCTCAAAAAATAAAAAGAAGAAGACGAGGAGGAGGAGGTTAGAATGTTACAAGTGTTCATCCAACCATGGTCAATATATATCTTCTCTCTTAGGTTGTAGCCAGCTGCATAGAATGACTCACCCAAATTTTAAACGATAGTTTAGTTTTTCTTAAAATGATCCCGTAGAGTAAGTAGGCGGCTGGTTCATGCTTGTTATCTATTATCAGGGGAACAAAATTGAAGTTGAGGGTGGAGCCATGTCCTCCCTGCATGTGGGTGTCATTAGTAACTCTCTGGCACATGCAGAATATCCAGCATAAATTAGCAGGTCAGGATTTTCTAATTAGCACGGCCATGTGGCCTGCAAATCATATCAGGATTGGTGATCTATGCCACGGCAATAACCAACCAATTTGTGAGTGGCACTGATACTAAGAAAGCCATGCCTTTGTTTAAACTTCTCTTAAGGATCTTCCTTGTTTAATTTATATCTTCTGTCCAGATCCCAGGAAGAACAGCAAAGGTGGAGGAAGCAGCAGTTTGCCAAGGAGAGATGAGGTGTCTGAATCATTTTCTTCGATTTGCACCATATAATGGAATCATGAGGAGGAGATTTTCATAAAAAAATTGTTGACAGGGTACACCTTTCAATCAGGCAGAATACAAGTATTGTTACGGGCGTGGCAGACAGAATCTAGCAATATCAAAAGGGATGGAGTTGCTATGATTGACTTTGTTGACATTAATTGCACTGGTGTTGTTAATTTGAAAGGTACATTTCTCTATATTATTAACACCCCCCCCCCCCCCAACCCCCCTAAAAAAAACAAGAAAAAAGAAAAAGAAAAAGAAAAGAAGTTATATAGCTCTCCTTCACGTTCTCTTACAGGTTCCATAAGAATGAGTAAGAGAAGAACATCTACAGAGGGTTATGCTTGATAGGACTAGAAAGAGGAAAGCAACAGGGTGGCTCTGAATATGGAGAAAACTATTATTGTTGTTAAATAAATTAAAAGCATATCCCCAAAAACACCTAACTTAGAATTGTTTATCAGATCTATAGATCACAGTTCACATTCTGATGGGAAGAAATATACGTTGGAAGTATCTATGGATTATCACTGAGCACCATGAAATCCTTCTTTTTTGTCTTTGTATTTGTTTCACTTATTCAAAATTGCTTTAATTAATAATTATTTTGTGTTTTTAAAATTTACTCAGTTATGATCAATAGTTAATTGACATCTAATTGCCTTGTTAATGGAGATTGACACAAACAAATCATTTTCATTTAAAATGAAAATTGGATGTTACATTATAATTATAACTATAATATATGCTAAAACAGTGAGATAAATTATTGTAGCAATTCATAATATCATGGTTTTTATTTTCAATTTTGTCTTCTATTGTAGCTTTTTATGGTTAAATTAATGATTATTTTTTTAAAAAAAATCTGTTAAGAAAATAACAAAAAAGAATCAAAATGTAAAACAATGAGAAATTCCATGAACAAGCTTAAAGTTGTGTGAAAAAAAATTTAAAATAAAATTTTATTTTATTTATTTTTTAGTTCTTGCATGTGAGAGAAGAAAGAAAAAATCATTAGATAATAATAAAAGAGAGAAAATCATTGATTAGTCACAATTTTATAATAAAAAAGTTTGATTTTAGTGCCAAAACATTCTATTCTATTCAATAAGGGTAATTTTATTGGAATGGTTTTAGACCTTAATCTTACTTGAAAATACAGATCAAGAGTGGAACAATTTTATCAAGAGTGGAACAATTTTTCAATATAGGTTGATTTACATTTTCTTTAACTGGTTGTGTTAATTTAATGCCATAAATAGATTTATTTAGGTATTTAAGATATTTTTAGATGAATAATATTAAAATTTTAATTTATTTATATATATAAAAAAGCTAGAATCTTGACTTTTCAGTCAAGTAAACAGTTAAAGATGAACTAGAAATGATGTATTGTTGGCATCTCTTTAAAAAACAAAATGAGTGTACTAATTTGAGGGGAAAAAAAATATAATAACCCTGGCGTAGGGCCTGTCTTGTTTTCTTTTTTCTTTTTTTATTTTGTCTGTGATTTTTTTATTAATTTATTTTTTAAATTTTATTCGTTATTATTATTTTTATTATTTTAATTTTATCCATTAATATTTGAATGACTTTAAATAGTATTCATAATTTATTTTGAATTATTTTATGTAAATTTATCATAATCTCAAATAAACAAATTCATATTTGATTGATATTTAATTTTGTGAGCATTTATTTTTGTTATCATGTATTAAATAAAAAATAATTTTAAAAAATAAAGTTATTATACATAATAGAATCCATGATCCAAATAGAAAGTTTGACGACTGAATTTTAATTAATTGAGAATTAAATTTTATAATTTATTTTAATAAAATTCCTGATCTAATATACCATCATCTTAATACTTTTAAAAATAAATTATTTAAATTTTTTTAAGTCAAACCATGTTTTGTTGGTTATCCATATTATTTTTGAATTTATTAAGTTAATTGAATCGTTAAGTGAAAAAGTTTTAATATTAATATATTATAACAAGGTTAATAAAATTAACTTAAAATATTTAATCTTTATTAAAAAAAATTTGGCTGGACATGCCATCTAAGCAAAATATATACTTGGATGAATAAAATATGTGCACTAAGTTACAAGGCTAAAAGACCATAGTAATATATATATATATATAAGGATTATTTTCCAATATCGTATAAATTTGATTAGTATTATAATTTGATAAATATTTGAAAGGATTTCTAATTATTTTAGCGAGAAAAATTAGGATTTAAATATTGGAATAAGGGTACCTACAGCTCACAATTTAATAGAGAGAGAGAGAGAAGTGACTAATCATGTGATTAGCATATGATCACAATCTCTAATTTTATTATTAAGTTTTTATTTTTGGTCATGGCGGGGTCGCGTGACTGACACCATCTATTTGATATATGGGTTTTGTCTTTATCGAAAGCGAAAAATTGTGTGTCCATATCCTTACTGATTAATGAGGCCATCAAATGACATTTAACTATTCATTTTAATGGAAATAAACACAAGAAATGGGTTAAGCGCTCTTAATCACCTCTTTAATTAAAATCAATATTGCTTTTTCGTTTATTTTAGTCATTTTAGTCATGTTTACCACAAAAACATATCAATAGAAATAAAAATATCATTATCATTAATTTCAGATCAATTAGATTAGTTAAGATATATATTAATTAACCTGAATATTTATATTAATAAAAAAAATAAAAATATATCATATTATATAATAATTAATAATTTTAAAGATTTTTCATGAAGATTAAATTGGTTTTAAAATAACCTTACAATAAATAAAATAAAAGGGCAATATGAAATAGAAGGCAGCCAGAATTTTTTTTTTCATTATTAAGAAAAATAGGAGAATGAAAAAATAGAAATCTAAAACTAAAATATATATATATATTGTAAAAGACATCGATGGTTTAATTATTGGCTAAAAAAACAAAAAAAAATATATATACGACAAAGCAAAAGGAGTGCCAGCAAGTCAATTGTACAGATTGCCTCCAAGGAGCCCAACATCTCTCCCAATCACGCCGTTTTCCAGCTCACTCCCCGTGCCGTTCTCAATCACTCTTGCCACGTCATTGATGACGACGGACTAACGGCAGCCTTTAATATCTCCGTTACTCTCACTCCTTTATGTTTATAATACAGACAGGCCCGCTCCAGGCCCATTTTACACTCTCTCTAAAAAAGGAAACTCTCTCTTTCCCCGTCTCTTTGCTCTCTCTGATTAGTATTTTTAGCTGAAAAGTCTCTCTCTGGAATTCATGTCGGTATGTAGTTTCTCTCTCTGTGGAACATATGTATGCTGATTCCTGTATGCAAGTATGTGTGTGTTTTTATGTGTTATAGCTTCTGTCTATATTTGTTTCTTAATTTATTTATTTTTGCTGGTTTATGATTGATTTGTGTTAGATTTTTGATGGTTTGGCCTTTTCAGTTGGTTACAAATATTTTTTTTAAAAACAAATTATGTTGGTTTGATCTCGGTTCTTATTCTTTTTATTTTTAGACGATATAGTTTTGATCAACTCATTTTGTGTCCCTTTTTTTTTTTCATTTCCACTAATTTTCTTTTTGCTAGAGCTGTTTATGAAATTATATTTAATGTGTAGAGAAGTGGATTTTTTTTTAATTTTATTTTTTGGTTTATGTTTATGACTTGTAATTAATGAACTATACATGTTATGTGATGCTCAGAGCATTTTAAAAAACAAAAGGAAGTATGTTGAATTGACCTATTTGTGTCTGTAATTGCTTATTTAGAAAATTTTCATTTTTGCGTATCCCTTCAATATCTTTGTGTTAATTAAGAGAGTTACAAGCTCTAAGAGCAATACAGGGGATGGGGAAGCCATTCATAACTTTCATTAGGGGGTGATTTTAGAGCCTTTTTGTGTTGTAAGAATCAAGAAAGGTCATTTTGTAATGTAGAGGATTGCTGTTCAGGTATGTTGTTGCCTTACCAGCATAAACATGCATGTAGTTAGGAATCGACTAGAATTTTGGAAGCCTGTTGAATGATTGAAGTCGATGAGTTGAATATGTTAGCATAGCTTAATAAATGAGCCATTTTTATCTCATGTCTCATCCATTATACTTCATTTTTTTATTCTTTTGTGGCGATCGTCACCGGATCTTTCTGGTATCTAAGTCATCACCCAATGTTCGAGTGATTTGGTACAATTTGGCATACAAACACACGCACTTAAATCCCCCAAGACCCGATAGGCCATTAGTTTCTCCTTTTTTTTCCTTTCCCTTTTCTGTATTGATATAGAATTGAAATATCAATGCAAGTTGCAATTTGTAGAACCCTTTTGAGATTTGACATTTCTTACTGACAATTAAAGGATAATTACTTGGAAGGTTTCGGCTTTTATGCACGTGTTTTTAGCCATGCATATCTGTCCCTTGCCAAGTTTTGCATGCTGTAGCAGATAATCAAAAGATGTTGACTGTAATGGGCTATTTGAGCTCAATCTGATAGATAATAGAGTTCTTGATCCTAAGTTATCTTAGAGGTGTTGTTCATGTATATGACAATGGGCATTAAGAATTATATATGTTTGTTGTTAAGCTTCTTCTACTCCCCGCATATGTGATGGCATACTAGATCATTTGAAACCTGCTTTAATTTTTTTGTGGTTTCCTCATTATCATTTATTTTAGTTCTGTGTTTTCAGTTCTGGTGAATTATTTCTATAGAACAAGACCACATGGTTTGTTAGTTTGGTGGTTGTGTTTATTATCTGTTAAGACTCCTTTGACTTCATTGGACCACAGTGAAACTATGATGTTATTGTACTGAACATCTGTAATCGTATTTCTAAATTTTTGTAGTACTTGATGTTAAATTTAAAACCACTGCTACTTGATGTATGGCTTTCCCCTGATCTATACAACTGTGAGAGTCTTGACAGCAACTCTCTTCTTGTCTTTCTTCCCAGCAGGACACAGGTCGGCCACTGCCAAAATTTGGTGAATGGGATGTCAATGATCCTGCATCAGCTGAGGGATTTACTGTGATATTTAATAAGGCAAGGGATGAGAAGAAGACAGGTGGCAAACCGGAGTCACCAGGAAAGGCTGGTGATTCTCATGTTAAGCCTGGAGTAAATCCTGCCAAACATCAGCCTGTAAGTTCTAATTTTATCACACAACCACACATTTTCTTCTACGACAGTGCAGGTATGTGTCTTGCAAATGACACGTGCATTAGGCAGCCAAGATAGCATTTCCTTTCCCAGTAATGTATAACAGCTTGCTTGAATGGCTATTTTTCCATGCCTATGTGCACGTCAGTTTTCAATTGTGTGGGATTTACTATTGCTTTCACCTACCAAAGAAAACCCGGTTGAATATGCAACAAAATAGAGAGAAAAAAAATTTGATGTAGCCTATCAGGTAGATATTGGATTGGATTTTGTTGAGTTTCATGTGGCCAATCATGTTGTGTAAATCATCTTGCATCAGAATTCAAAGGATATCATTTTTAGCTGTAACAGAAATTAGGATGATTGAGGAAAGTTGCAAAATTTATGGCCACATAAATCTGGGGGGAATGATCAGATAGTCTAACCATGTCATCTGAGGAAGCGATCACTGCTTGGAAAATTTGTGGGAATGGAGATTTGGTCTTTCTCCCACATGGATGCTGCTATCATCTTATCAATTGTAATGCAACCCCACCCCCGCATTTGTGAAAGTCCATCTAGATGGTTGGAAATGGAAAGATGATAAATATTGTGAGACATTATTCAGTGCTGCATTTCAAGTTCCCTCTAAAATTATCAGCATAGAAATGTCACATATAATTCATGGGTGGGCTACAGTTTTTTATTTTTTTTATCTCACAAGCTCATGGGTGTTATGTTTATCATCTTTCTAACGTGGATAATTTACTGTTTTTCAGAAAAAATGGTTCTGCTGCATCCAAAGTCCGCAGGTGGACTCTTGACGGTGCCTTTCCCACGTAAGAGCTTCAAGAGAAGTGTATGTTCGTCTATCTGTGGCCCCACAATGTATTTACCAAAGAAGATAGGAGCTGTAGAGTGTTGACGAGTACTCCTGGAATTTGTTTTTTTGTGTTGTAAAACTGAGTTGTGGTGGGGGGAAAGAGCAAATACACAATTATTGTATCTATCATGAATCGGAATGTTTTTCTTCTCTTTGCTTTCTCTCATGTTGTAAGCTGTAGAGCTTTCGTGTCGTTTAGTTTCATGTAATGGGCTTTGTTTGTGAAATACATAATTTTTAAATTCTTTTCTGAAGAGCTTTTATAACTTGGCAACACAGCAAGGTGGTGCATTGAAGATCTTAAAGCAGGGTTGCAGATGTTACAGCAAAAAAAAGAAAAAAACATTAAATTATAAAAAGGTCAGGCTTCAAAGAAATGGTTTTAGAGAACAAAGAAGAGTCACCAAGAACCAAATTGAATTTTTTTTAATTCAAAATCAAACCCAAATTGAAACTCATTTAAACTGATTGGTTTTGGTTTAGTTTGGTATATGTTGTTAAAAACCAACAAAACCAACAAATTGATTCATTTAAGACTTTCAAGAATAGAAACTAATTTTCAACATTTATAGGTCTAAGTCTTTAAAAATATTATTAACATTGTAAAGAGAATTAGTTAAATCTATGACTTGGCTATTAGCTATTGAATTAGTTAAGTCCATTACTTTGGCTATTAGTTTAATAACCTTTTCAATATATTCCCGATGATTATCTAAAGAAATTTCTATAAATTTCTTCATTTCTTGAGCTCTTAATTAAGAGAAATTAATACCTTCAACCAACTATGTAAATAGTTTTATTTGGCTAACAACCATTTTCAATCATTGTCGTTAACCTAAGAATAATTTTATAGATGACTATCTTCGGCTAGAACCTTCTACTTGGAATGTTTGCCAACAACACAATTGCTGCATTTACCATTCCATCTTTGCACAAACACAAGTAAGGGACCATATTTTTATTTATATGGGAATTACTTTTGAGATTAATTGCTTTTTTTTAAGTGATGGTTGAACCAATTCAGTTCAATTCAATTCACACATTTAAAGCCAAAGCAAATTGAAATTGTTTTAGATTTTTTAATTAATTAATTCAAATCTTGTTAATTATTGTTTTAAGTTTTCTCAGTTTAATCAATTTTTCAATATTTTGCTTACCTATATTTTAAATTTGTTAACTTGACTCTTCAAATTATTAGGAAATCCTTCACCTCGCTTGTTCCAAGGCATTCGGACAACTTTGGTCGTTCCTCCATCACTTGATACTCGTACTCTAGATCTAAACCTTGAAACAGTTTTGGAGGATTGGATAAAGAAAACAAACCCTTGCTATGCATTAGGTTATCCTTCTGCTCTACTGGTTAGCTGGCCCGTAGCCAATTGTGGGCTTGATAAACTACGGAGAAAATGTTTCTGGATGGCCGAAGAAACACCACTTCAGCTGGCGGCCGATGGTGAAAATGCAAAAACAGTTTTAAGACAACATATTCTCTAAAGAGAAGGCCAAGTTCGAATCCCGTTTCCACAAGTGAAAAACTTGTGGGCCTTGCTCAAGGACAAAGATTGCCTGAAGAACAGCTAAAATCATCTGAAAAAACCATAAAAGTTAATTCCATTATCAAAAAAGTTTTAAAAGGCGGTGTCTACAGGTGCTCTTTTCCCGCTAAAACATCAAAGTATGATAGAAAAGTTTGAAATCCTGCTCAGCTTGCACTTGGTACAAGTAACATGCAGCATGCCCAATCTAAACTCTGGACATCCCAAGCTTTCGCTCAAACAGGCGGCGGAGCAGGTAAACTTGCAGAATACTAGCGGCGACAAGTGCTGCAGATTCAAAGAAGGCCTTGTGAATCGTCCTCCGGCTCATTGCATCATTTACTGCATCCACAACCAGTGAAATTTGTTAGACAACAAAATGATTATAGGAAATTCATTCTTTTGTCTAAAAGGGTTATATACGCTTTTGGGAGCTTGGGAATACAAGAATCAAGTGTATTTCGGTGTGTTAACTAATTTTTATTTCCACCAACATCAACCCCAGCATCAAAGGTGAGAGTGAGGGGCAAGGAAATTACAAATTTAAAAGTTTTTTACAGTTTAGGTAGTAAGAAAATCTAGCTATGCAGCATATCTTATTCAGTTTGAAGCCAGGAAAATGTCCTACTAACAAGACTGAAGAACCGAAGAAAGATGGGTAAGTGTGATTAGTGAAGTCTAGGCATCAAGAAAGGAAAGAAAAAGCGAAAAAAGCAGACCTTACATCAATTAAATAACAAAATAGGGAAAAGATCTTGAACATACTAATTGCCTGGCGATCAGTCTGAGCCTCTAGCCAATGTTGTTCAAACTGAATGTTGTAGAGAGCCTCCTCTAATTTAGATATCTGTTCCAACAATGGCTGAAAATGCTCTGCAAATATACAACAAAACAGCACCAACCTCACCATTCTCAGGATTCAGTGCAATGAAAAAACATGAAGTACACCAAATTACTGCTTACCATCCTTTGCATGCTCGTCATAGTATGAAAAGTGACCAACATGGACATCAAAGTCAATGGTTTCATGGTAAGGAGACTTGTTAGTGAAGCAAAAACGGTGGACTCCTTTCTGATGTGCCACAAACTCAATTTTCTCACTTATCTTGTCACGGAAATCATGAATCTGATCACCAGAAGGTCCCTTCACCTGCAATTTCAAAACCGTTGATGGGTCAGGACAGGAATGATTGACAATATAACAAAGTATCAACTGTTCCCAGCCTGATAAGACTTGAGACATACAATAGTTGAAATCTCATCATTGATAGCCATTACAATCTAAATATAGGAACATGAAAAATCATCCTACTTCCGAGAAATCTGTTAGTTTGGCTATATCAATCTTTAGAGAAAGCCTTCCAAGTTAAGAAAACTGTGTTCCAACTAAATATCCGAGTGACAAATAAAAGAACATGGGATTTCTGGTAATGTGTAAGTTTGTCTTCCTAGCAGCTTTTAATATTTTACTCCATCTACATATTATGGAAGCAAGATGCCTATTGTAAGCTTCTTATTAACTGCTGTTCTCCAACGGTGTGCCTTAAGAATTTAGGATTCTTTCCTGTAAAAGTAACCAAAAAACTCCAAAAATGATTGTCATGTAATCCTTGTCCATTCATCTAATGGCATCCATCCAACATACCATTATTCGTAGATCGTATATGAATGGTTCTACCTCCATGATTTCTATCATTCCAATCACTTTTGCAAGCACTAATAGATGTCAAAATAAAAGAGTACAGGGAAAGCCTTATTCCAAACATGTTTATCAGATATAAAATCTCTGCAAGTATCAACTATATAAACCTTCTCCTCAAAATAATTTTTGCTAGACTAATACATGATATTGCCACACATGTCAGGTATGCTGGTTTAACCTTTAGCCTTCATGGCTACTAGTCTAACCATTTCTCCTTATGAACACCAATGATGGTTCGTATAACACATTTAAGTTGAAAAGGATACAAAACACCATTTTGCCAGTATTTAGAAGATTACAAAAAAAGAAAAAGGTTTGATTCCAGAAAACTACAAGATGAGGAAAATCTTTCCAAAGCAGAAATAAATAAATTGTCAGGCATGGAACAGAAGAAACATGTCAGAATCAGCACGCATCCAGTGCCTTATTGAAATTATCTAAGTGGATTAGAGACTAGCTTCATAAACATTGCTGCTTCTACCATAACATAATAACCTCAAACATGCTAAAGATACCAAGCAAAAGGAAGTGATCCTTTGTTTTACATTTCATATGACATGGAAAGATGATGAACTGCAGCCCAGAAGCAAGTTTCACATAGGCCTTTGGATTTTTTACCAGTAAGAAAGAAGAGCAAGATGGGGCGAGGGGAAGGAAGGGGACATGTTTAAGAGATGCAGAACTACTGCTAGTACAAGGAGGTCAACGGATTGGGAACAATCATGCAGATTCACGGAAAAAATAAATAGTAGGACAAAAGGTTGCTAGAATAGTTATCTTCACATTGCTTCAACGGCCAAAAACTGAAAGGCCAAATTATATCTCACGCAGTTGAATTGCACTTCAAACAGTGATGCCTGCTTATGCATAACGCAAATCAAAAGATAGTCCTAGGAAATTAATCTACCTAGGCATAAAAAATAGAAGAAAAGAACCGGCTGTCAGAAAGACAGAGAGGGCTTACCACCAGATCAACACCATCATCGCTATAATGCCAAGACGAATCAACCTTAACTACAACAAAGGAAACATGAACTGTATCTCCTTCATATTTAACATCATGAGAGAAGCATTCTTCCCTATCAATCACAAATCTAATTCCAAACACGGCTTCTGGGCTTGATAACAGTGCCAGCAATAAAACAACAAAATATCCTTTTAGCGCAATTCCCATCTGTGGATCGAAAGGAGAATTTCTAAGTACAGGGTCTGTAACTTATGCAAATCATCAAAATATACAGAATTAAATAACCCCCAAATTGTAATGAATAATACACAAACGTAAGACATATAATTAACTGCAGAATTTAAAAAAAAAAACATAAAAATTTGAGAGGAGTTGTACACTTGGTAGTAATTGTTACAGCCAGAAAAAAAAAACAAAAAAAAAACCCATAATTAAATTTAGCTCATAAAAATAAAGATTAGATGGTGTTTCAAAAAGAAAACAGAAAGGAAGAGATCAAAATAACCTAAAAATCATAGCAATAATTTACATTAGATCTTATGATTGCTTGCCAAGAGAAACAAGGAAATGAAAAGAGTTTTCTTCTTTTGAAGCTAAAACAACAGCACCAATAATAATTAAAAAGAAAGGGATCAAATCACTCCTTCATTAACAAATCCATTAAAGAAAGAAAAGATAAATGAAGGTAATTTACCATTGAATTATTGGAATTTAAAGGATTGGATTTGAATCGATAAGCTGAATGATTAATAAGTTTATCGAAATGTAAGCGAGAGAAAACCCTTCGACTTTCGAACCAAAGAGAAGACACCAAAGTACTTCTCTTCTCTTCTGCTCGAGGATTTGGTGTGTCTCCGTCTAGCCTTGATTCCCTGTGTTTGAGTACACTACAAATCTATTTCTATCTGCGTGGCACGTTCTTACAGGCCAAACCAACTACCCTGTTGACATTTATAAGGCATTGGATTGCCAAAGAGGGAGTAAATTACACCTCTAACCCCTCGCGTCCTTGTATAGATAATTAATTAGTAATTGTTGATATTAAAATTAAGTAATCCCTTGATTAATGTTGACCATTCTCAACAAAAATTTAGTAAAAGGACCTTCTTTCTTGGTCAAATTTCCTTATTTTACCTAATTCTATTTTTTTATTATATTTGTCAAAAAAATATATAAAAAAATCAAGAATGTTCGGAAGTATAATAATAGTTATTTTGTAAAGAATTTTTTACTTCAAAATAAATTAAGATATATATTTTTAATTTTAAAAAAATTATTTTTGATATCAATATATCAAAACAATCTAAAAATATTAAAAAATTATAAAAAATAAATTCAATTTTATTTTAAAAAGTTGTTAAACAGCTTTTAATGGCAAACAAATTTAAGAATACAGAGAAAAGATATGTAGTTTCTAAAACCACAAAATAAATTATTAATTTTGTTAAACTACAATGAATAAGTTAGAACTTACTCTTGTTAAACAGCCTTTTACGTTTTCAGTTTTTGGTAACACATGCTCTCTTCATGTGACCCTAATATGCATTACAGATACACGTGGCAAACATACAATGAACGCAAATGGTATAAAGGGCTATCTTTTGACTTGGGAATGTCAAGCAATCCTTGCCAATATACCCTTCCCATTCCCATTAACTGTGGACATATATTCATTTATATTATTCACTAGACTATTGTAATTATGTTTTTATTATTGTAAAAAAATCAAATACTTTGATGTAAAGGGTATTTATATCTTTTCTCAAAACTTATTAGTTATTAAATGATTAATTAAGATTATGTATATTTTTTTAAGTATAGTAAAATAATTTAGTTACTTTTTAACTTACAATCTTTGAAACTAACAAACAAAGATATTTATATCTTTTTACTTTTTAAAGCATAGTAAAATGACTCCTTTACTTTTAAAATAAAAAATAAATAAAATATGTGTCTAGGGACTTTTTGGTCTTTTCACTTTGTTTTTTTAATTTATTTATTTCATGAAGAGCAATGTGGTCTTTCTACATATATTAAATATTTTTTAAATAAAAAAAAGTGTTGGCACGTGTGGCACAAGCGCATGCTTATAAAGGAGCCCACACACTTAAGGTTATGCATGGAGGGGCATACACACTTTAGGTTGCATGTGTAATGCCTCTCAGCATTCAAAAAATATAATTTCATTATGTCATTAAAGGTGCTGTCATATTTTTTTCTTGTTGATGTAGAGTTTGTTGTCGATAAGGCATTCTTTTTTGTTTTTTTTTTCTTTCTTCCCTTGAAAATTACAATTTGGTCTTCTTTGTTATTGGTATTTCAACTTTAGTCTATATTTTGTTGATTTACTAATTTTTTTAATTCGTCCTGTTGTAGATATTTATTTATTTTAAATTTCATCATTCAATCCTAATTTATCATATATTGTTTTTTTTTCAATTTGGTATTCATTTTTTTGTGGGTCTTTTGTTAAATTGATTTTTCTTTTAAATTTCACCCTATAATCAAAAATTTATTTGTATTTCTTATTTCAATTTTGATCTTCATCCATTTGATTTTTTTGTTATTAAATTAATTTTTCTTTTCAATTTCACTATTTAATTAAAGATTAAATTTATTTTGTATTTTAATCCTCAATCTTTTGATTGCTTTTTTTTTTTACGAATTCTTTTATATAATTAAAATTATTTTTTCAGTTCCGTCCTTACAATAAATATTATATATGGGATTTGGATATCCTAACAATCAATGAATGAAAATTTGGTAAAAACTATAGTTGAATAATTAAGAAATACTCTAAAAGGCTTGGGGAAATTACTATTCCCTACACCGTTGTTCATATAGAAACAAATCACTATGGTTTGCCACAGTAATTTGTTTTTTAAATCCTTTTTCTTTTTCTTTTTTTTTATCTAATTACACTCCTGAAATCCAAATTGACGGTAATCCAAATTGACGGTGAGTTAAAGTACATCTATTAAAGAAGGGCAAGATTTAAATATACAAAACTAAACTAAAATCAAATCAAATAAAATCAAAAGTAATAAAAAATGTGATTTTTCTAAACTTGTAGCTAAACATACACTTTACTCCTCCAACTTTTCAAATTATATATTTTTAGTTCCTAAAAATTCATGAAATCTAATTTTGGTTACGAACTTTGTTTTTTTTTTTTAATTTTTTGATCCCTAATTTAAGAAAGAAGAGAAAAGGTGCTGGGATTTTGATGGTAAAGAAAGAAAGTTTCGGTTGAGATTGATTCTAGCCACAAAAAAGAGTTATTTTAGTGCAATGAGTTCCTTTTGACGGGAAGAGTTTATTCAAGGTGTTTTATTTTCCTTAAAATTTCCTAAAATGGTAGATTTGAACTCAAAAGGAATTTTTAGTTTGTGTTGAGGCAGTTTTCCTTTTGTGGATTTTTGAGCCAATTTTTGGGTTGTTAGATGCTATGAATATGGTTGAAAAAAGATCTTAGGGTTTGGTTTTTTTTTAATCAAAATATGGTTGAAAAAGGATTTTTCTTAATTTGAAACATGCTAGCTTGGTTTTTCAGCAACCCAAAATTTAAACAAGGTAGGCAACGCGTTATCTACCTTGTTGATTTTTTTCAAAGAATTAAGGAGTGGACGACGGTAAATTTAAACAAGGAAGGCGACGCGTCATCTATCTCGGTGATTTTTTCAAAGATTTAAAGAGTGGATGACAAGTTAAGAATTTTTTTTTAAAATAAGGACTAAGCCTTTTTCTGGAGGCAGAAGAGCTTTGGGCCTTCCTAACTCGAGAGACTAAATTTTTTTTTCTTTTTAATTTTTATTCATTACAATTTGATTTTTTAAAAAAATCTTATTTATTTTTTATTCAATTTCATCACTTGATATGTGGTTGATTATTATCTAGGCAACATGATTTGTTTTATTTTGATTTTTTTTTCAATTGCCTTGATATTTGGTTGCTTCTTAATTTTATAAATATCTATTATAAATTAAAAAAATTATAAAAAAAAATTGTTAAAGCCTGTTAATTCCATGATCTAAATTATAAATTTGGCTTAGTAATTTTGGTTGAATAAGTATCATATTTTATAATATTTTTTCTTAATTTATTTAATTAAATGTATATATAAATTTTTTAAATTTTACTTGAAAATTTTTTATATATAAAAATACATCGTAAAAATCTGCTTATATACTTTTTAGAATGATATATATTCAGCCCATAATAAAGAGCACGTTAAGTAGCAAGTTCTTCAATGAAGCATCATTGATATCACACAATAAACAATAGCATATACCATGTATCCATCAAACCAATGGAGATATCGAACAGCCACTAAGACCAACAATCTCATCAAGCATACAAAGTATAATTATCATACCCAAGTAATCTTCGATATCAGCCTTCGCAATGAAGAGAAGATGATTCTTTGCAAGCACATCTTATTAATTCCTTAGATTTGAACTTGGAAATTATAATAAAAAAAAGGAAGAGGAGATTATTACAGGAAAGAAAAAGCGGTACAAACAAGGAGAGCTACTAAAGAAGATTTAACTGCAACAGAGCATGGCATCCGACCCTTGTCCTTCCTTAGAAGAAGGCCTTGATACAGAGGCAAGTTGACGAGGACCAAAACCCCACAAAGTAGAATTTGCAATGGCATTGTCTCATGAAGTCTATCAATGCTCTCATTCATGATCGCCTTTTTCACTGCTCCGACAAGGCAAAATAAATTGAGCATCGCAAGCGTGGATAAGATTTCGATCATCGGAGAGGTGGCTCCAAACTCCATCATCTCTTTCTCGTATCTTTTCGAGACGTCTTCATCTGCTACTTTGTCTGTGATTTCAAATGCTGTATCACCAAATCCTAGTGTCTTCAAAATGGTGTCGATAGTGGCGAAGAGATAGGAGCTTGTTCTTTTATATAGCCAAATTCTTTGGTCATTCCACCAACCTAGGACTGTCCCGCCAGCCCAGAGAAACTCAGCTAGGCTGTAAATGTATTTGGCAAATATCACATATGCAAATGGTAGGAACCATGGGCTCGAAACCTGGAGCAGCAGTAGCAGAAAAATATAGTCAAGCTCATCTTCTACGGAAAAAGTAATTCTCCTATATATTCAAGGATTTCCCTTAGAGTCCTCCTAGCTAAGCTAACTAGTGCAGCTGTTTTTAGAGGGTCTTTTTAGCACTAGTAAGAAGTCAATCGTGTAACTGCGGAATAGGGATATTAGGTGAAGGCACGTTTGATAGGAAATGGGATAAACAAAAGAAGAATATACCTGGGGAAACAAGGATATGCCTTTCAGGAGAAAAAGGGAGGGAAAGATGGAGTAGTACAGAGTTGCCAAGCAGTTAGAAGCCCAGAAACAGTAGCAGCAATACCCCAGTTGAAGGCCAAGGCTAATCCTGCCATGTGCATACCATGCAGGGCTGTACTTGGAGAACAAAATCTGAAAATCACCTTCAGACCATCGTTTGTGTTGCACGAGTACCTGAGGCAAGGTGGTTGGTGCAAGACCTAAGAATGCTTTCCTTTCTGGATTGAAATATGCTGATTTCCATCCTTTGCATTGGATAGACAACCCTGTAATCACGTCTTCCACTGGACATCCATATTTCAACCCCATCTGTAATCAAACATTCATTTCATAAAATTTTAACTATGTTTCTTTTACTTTTATAATATCGAATGATAAAAGCAGGTAGGCTGTATGTTTACCTCATTCCCCCATTTTGTATTTTGCTCATAAGTGCAGCTTGCAAGCGTTTTTGTTTCTTCTTCTAATTCGTGAACACTTTGTTGTATTCTATTATCGTCATGTTTTTTCCATTCAATCTTAGAATCCTGACTGAATTCCCTTCCACAAAGAGTATCTCTCCTGTGAAAGCAGCCAGTTCCGATATAAAGAGGGCCTCCATAACCATCCGTACCGTGGAATTCCACCTTCATGATCAACATGTGAAAAAGAAGTGAAATAATTAATGACGAACCTCGAACCTCTCATTTGAAATATTAAAAGATTGAACAATGATGTGCATACAACGTATATACTACTACTCACATTGGAGATTACACGAAAGGAACTGCTGTATAGGTCATTCTTAGTAACGTTTGCGAACCACTGTGGGAACTGCACAAAAGCAATGTCATGGCTCTTTTCTTCATCCATGAAGAAGCAAAGTGCATCCCGCACAGTTAGTGGATCGTTTGAGTACATATCACAGTCTAGATTGAGAACGATCTGTCCATTGCTAATCTTTGATGACACTCTTATCTGCACATTTATTTTCGTAAATGTGTTAGGTATCCTTGCTTGGGGGTACTGCCCATGATAAGCATGTAAACGAACAAGCATATACAGGTTACCAAAGCATTCATAGCCCCAGCTTTGAAATTGTGGAAATGTTGGGGTCTCTTTTCTCTAGCCAAGTATACTAAAGTAGGCAATGCACTCCCATCAGTATCCGTGGAACATGGATCTTTCCCGTCAATCAAAATCTGGCAGCAAGAAGAGAGAAAATAAACAATTATCAAACAGCTAGTTCGGAGAAATTATCTGGTCGAGTTTCTAGCCATAATTATATAAATTGAAATAAGAAAAATAATGCCAGCATATACTGGTGTCAAAAGTTCTTGCTTTAAGAATGGTGTCATGATCTCGTTTCGATGAGTAAGAATCCCACTGAGAAAATCCCTCATGTTCCAAGCGTGCTTCTTCAGGGATTCTTCCTAGCATGGTTGCTGTTTCAATTCGATCCTCCATTTCTTGGTACAAATTCTACGAAGAAGGATAGCAAGCTATATTAATTATACATGATTAAATATACATGGATTCTATCAATTTAAATGATTGGTTTTATGAAAAAATGAATTTACGTGCTTGTTTATATGAGAATTTAATCTGTTTAAAAAGTTTTATAGCATTCCTCTATTCATTTTAATCACAGCATCTTTTACTTTCAATTTTTTTTTTTTCAAAAAGGCTAGACAATAATTTAAGTGGTGAAGAAAATAATAATTAAAAAAATTTAAAAAAAAAGGTCAGCAGAAGCTGCTCAATTATTCATCAATAATACAGGTATTTGCACTGACTATTGCACATCAACTGCAGATTCATTGGAGCAAATCTGTTCTTGGTTATCCATGACTTGTACGTCATGGATGACCCAGTCCTTTGTTCCTGCTTCTACTTTAATCCTAATTAATTGGATAAATTATATATCAATCCCACTCTCAGTGCCTTTGGACACCCGCAAGTCAAGAAAAAACAAGAAAGATTGCAAACTCAAGGTTTAATTTGGTAAATAGGAGCGAAAAGGTTGACTTTTACCTTGATAGCCGTAAAGTCCATAGTCTGACTCTGACCGCCACCGTCTCCTGTAGGGAACTTGGATTCAAAATAAGCAGCTGGTGACCTTGGTTGCACGTCGAACTTCTTGCAATATGGTATCCATTGTTTTGCAAATCTAGATGCCTCCAAGAGAGCATAGAAAGTTAGATCCGATCCGGCATCATCCGACAGGTAAATGGCAAGCTTCTCCGGTGGGTAATCATAAGCCATGACCGATAAAACAGTGTTCATCACCATTATCGGTGGCTCTATCACGGGGTCTGCCGTGCACACAAATACGTCCACCCGAGGCAAGTCTTTCTCATATCTGTTCGGACACAATAGAAACAAGAACATTAATGTGAGCTCCGTATAGCTATTCTTTTCCCCTTTATTTCCTGCACGAAGAGAAAAACTTTGCTTTATACCTTTGAGAGAGCCTGTCCTTGAAGGTGAGCCTGTAAACCTGGTTCCACCTGAGAGCTTGTGTGAGGACCCAGTAAAAACCGAACCAGAGCTCAGCTCCAAGCAACCCAATCCAAACCCATCTCCCTTCTTCTCCATCTCTCGGCATGTTGCTTACTCTGTAAAACAATATCAAACATACGCCCACAAACAAAGTCGCTGCAAAGGACCTATACAAGACCAGACCCCTAGCTCCCTTTGTCTCAAACAGAGGAACATACTTCTCACTTCTCATCTCTCTATAATTCACAAAGAGATCAGAATCACAAATGACCCTCGAGCCACTGCCTCGACATATATAGATAGATATACTTGCGGTCGTCCAATGAATAGTTAAAATCATTTTGCCGGAATATTTTTAATGGGATCATGTACGTTAAAAACAAAGTCTAGCATGTTCCGGGTGACTCTTTATATATATATATATATATATATATATACTTTTTCCCTCTTTCTATCTAATGTTACACGAGTTTATCTCCTCTCTCTTAGATCTTGCATATGTGGTCATTCAATCTTTATAAGATTTTGTATTGATTTTTGTACAATATTAATTAATTTAAATAAAACATGAATTTTGAAACAATTACTATTCTCAATAGCGATTGTATTAATAACCTATGTTATTTTCTCAAAAAATTTATCAAACTATATTAGAATGGTAAAACACTCCTAAATTATTTTCTTTTTCCCACCAATTAAAAAGTGGCATGCCCCTGTTTTTTTTAAATCATAACAATTAGTTTTTTTTATTATTAAAATGAATAGTGTTTTAGAGCCCGTTTTGCTGAGCTGTGTTAAACGTTTGTGTTTTTTCAAAAACACAAAAAATAATCGTTTGGTTACAAATAGTTAAACCATCAAAATACATAGGTCTCGTCATTTATATGCGATCGGACCATGATTTTTTAGAAGCAGTAAAATACTGCTTTTTTACAAGAGCTTCAACCTGTGATAGACACACTGTTCAGTGAATTGCACTGTTCAAGTGCTTTTTTTTTTCAGTGTTAAAATTGTTTGAATAATTTAAAAAAAAAATATTAGTTTAGAGTAAATTAAATTCACTCGCATTGTGATGTGAATAATATTTAAAAAAAAACTAGTATAGAGTAAATAACCTCAATTAAAAGTACTTTTTATAAGATAACTTTTTTTAAACCACAACCATAACAGCTACCGCAATACCAAATACACTCTCATTATGTGATACATAATAAAAAAAAATTATTTCTTTTAATATTTTGTTAAATAACCCTATTTATATTAATGCATAGTTTTAATCCTATATAAACATGTACCAACAATTTTATACAAATATTGTTATAAAAAAAGACAATTGATTTAATCCTAATACAAACTAAACTTCTCTTTTATTGACAGTCGTGGGAATCCCAAATTAATATGTGATTTTTGATTAGTTATTTTATAAAATACTTTTATTTTAAATAGAATTAAACTTTATGATTTTTATGTGTGTTCAAACTTTTATAATTAATCACTCTTCCTTAATTTAATCATGACCTCTAGTCGTTGGGTTCTTTAATTATCTTAGTCAATCAAGACTTTTTTAATGTTCATTTCACTGGATTGATTTCCATTTTTTTATCGTGTTTTTTTAATAATCATTTTTCTTTTACAATTTACATAATATTTAAAGAGGTTAGGTGACAAGTTGGCCATATACTATCATCATATTTATACTTGAAATTGATAAATTTGATTGGTCTTATATGGCATGACAAGTGATATTGTTCACTAAAAACTATGAATCATGTTTTTGTTTTTTAAGATATGTCTAACATGTCAATAACTTTAGATAATCAGTTAAATTTTAAAATATAATATACATTTATCTTTAGATATGATACTTAACATTCTATAAATTGTACTTGATCTTTCAATTCCTACAAAAAAAAAATCTCTAATCCCTTTTTCAAACTCAAAGATTTTTTCATAAAAAATCAATCAAAAACCTTAAGCATTGTTTTTCTATTTGAAAAATATCACTCTTAAACTCTATTTCAATAAAATTTACATATATCAAAATTAAATAGACTATATGCCCTATATTAATTGTTTCATAATTAGTCTAATAAAAAATGCAGAAGAGTAACATCTTAGTCTATTTTTCAAGAAGGTACCTAAATAAGAAGAAAATCATCACTTCACTTTCTTCTTCACTTCACTTTAGACATTGAAAATGAAAGACATCACCTTCATGATAATCACATCAATTTAATCACCTAAAAAAAAAATCCATTATGTTATAATGTTTCTCTTATTGATTACAATAGATGAAAAAAAAAATGCAACACCATTTTGGTGATCAATGGAGGCATAAAAGGTTTTTTTTACTTGATTTAGGTGTTTGGAGTTTTTTTAGAGCTCAATATCTTAATTTTAACCACCCTATATCTATTTTAATTAAAGTCTAACATGTTTTTATTAAGAAATTAAATACATGTCATTTCATTATATGATTTGGTTATAATAAGTGGCCTTAACCTAGCTAATAAGAAGATTTATGCTTCCATACAAATTGATACAAGTTCATTTGAGAATTTACTATTGAACATACCTGAATTTAACTTGGGAAAAAAAAAAAGAGAAAACCAATCTTTCTATTTTAAAAAAAACTTTTGGCTTTTATGCTATACTAGGTGTCATAACTCAATTTTTAAATTTTAAATAATAATAATAATAATAAGTAAATAATAATTTAAAAATTAGATCAAGACAATACAAATTAAAAGTCTAAAGATTAATAAGGATGAAGTATAACTTTGGAAGCCAAGTTGGTCAAAATTGAAAGAAATGATAAGTTTGGGAACTTAATTAAACTTTTATTTAATCAATTAATCAATCAAGGGCTTAATTAAAAAAATATCAAAATTTATGACTGATTTTGGATCGAAATTGCAAGTTAAAAGTCCAATGAGCAAATTGAATAGGTGGTGGTATCATAAGGGGTTAATTGGTTGAAGAGTCAATTAAGGACTGAATTGATTAAATTTGAAATCAAGCACTGTTTTGTAATTAGCATTAAAATCCAGGGGTTCAATTGCAATTGATCCAGGGGCAGAATTAAAAAAAAAAGATTTTTCCATGAACAAGGGTCCAATTGTTAAATGTCAGAAGTTCAGGGGCCAAATTAAGAATAGCCATTTTAGTGAAAAAAACAAAAAAAGGCGTCATTTCTAAAGCCGTTGCTCATCACCTTCTTCATTAACCCAAGGAAAACTGATTCAGTAGGAAGAAGAAACGATTTGTCTCTGCCAGCTGCCCACGATGCATCTCCCAAATGCCATTACCGGAGCACGAACTCATGGTGTTCTCTGGCATTATATAAACAAGAGAAAGGCCAGAAGGACAGAAGAAGAACGAAAAAGACAGAACACAACAGGGGAACGAAACACACAGAACACAGCAGAGGGAACGAACAGGAGAAAAACACAGAGGAACGACAGGAAAACAACGCAGAAAAAAGGAACGACAGACAGAGAGAGGAAGAGGGAGAGACGGAACCCAGAGAACTAAAGAGAAAACAGAAGCAGAAGCAGAGGAACAGCCAGCACGCCATCGTCATCCACTTCGTCTCCAACAGCGTATGAAGCACGTGAGTCGCTCTCCTTCCCTCGCTTGCAAATTTAATTGTTCTGGCACTGTTGTAAGCTTACGTGAATAATTCACGCTTGCCTGCAAGTGGCCAGCCTAGTTACTAGGCTGATGTGGTTGGTTCAACCAGCTTGGATGGACGGGCTATCTCCAACCTAAAAAACCTGGCTGTATCCAACTTAAAAGAATAAAAAAAAATTAAAAAAAAAAAAACCATGCTAGATCTGGATCCAGTTAGCCTAAATTGTTTTGGGCTAAGAATTGTTTCACAAGATGCACTCTTATACATTTTTGTTTTATTTCACATTTTTTTCTTTTGATATTTAGCTAAATAAATTCTTTTTAAATATCAAAACAGTCTAAAAAAATTTAAAGGTTTTTATTTATTTATTTATGAATCCCTAACATTTTTTTATTAGCTTTGTTGTATATTTTATTTGTAAAGTTTTACTGTAAAATGCAAATATAAAATGCGATGCATGTCTTTTTTTTTTTGTCTTTCTAGAAAATAAAAAAATAATTTTTTTTAATTCAAATTTAATGAATTTATTTATTGGTGTCAAAGTTGGAAATACCATATCTTTTCTGTTACATAATATTTATTGACACCAAAATTAAAAATATTCATAAGCAAATATTCATTAATACCATAGTCATGAATATTATAGGATGACTATAAAAATAAACTAAAAAAACAAACTCTTAACAATTTAAGATAAGATTAGCAATGCAATCTGTTTTAAGTAGGACACTTAAAAGATGACAATATCTTTTCTTTTGCATAACCAATTTCAAATTATAAAATCTCCATTGACTAATTAGGATTCTTACTAATTTAAGAATTTACACTTGGTAATTAATCCCATTCCAAATAACAATTGATACTTAATAGGTGACAATATATTTTTTTTGTGTAATTAGTTTTGAATTATAAAATATCTATTGACTAGTTATTATTCTCACTAACTCAAAAATTTGCACTTTATATTCATAATTAATTCCATTCCAAAGAACAATTACTATTTATCGAAATCATATAATCATCACTTACTAGTTATACAACTAATGCCATATATTATAAATAAAACTTGTACAAATAAAATAATCTTCACTAGTTTAGAAAAAACAATAGAAGTTTCTGAAGCAAAGAAGCATTACCTTATAAATTTATATACCTTATATATAATTCTTAATTAGAAGAAACGAAAATCAATTTTTTTTTATTAGAAGTTAGTAGATAAAGAAATTAAAAGAAAGATATTATGTGGAATTTATATCATCAGGTCTACCATAAAGACATCTACATAAACTTTAAGTAAGAACTTTTATCCTTAATTGATTGATTATTATCTTTTAATTTTATCTCATGTTTTTATAACATTTTTCTTGTACAGCGTATTAGCTTGTGATTGATACTCAATCTTAAATGATAATCCATCATGTTAATTTGTAATTTTTTTCAAATTTTGATCATAAGAAAACAAATCTCCTACTATTAAGTTAAAAACCAAGCTAAACTTAAAAAAATATAGTTTAATTAGTCAAATTCTGAATTTTTTTCCTAGAGATTATTAGTTCAAGTTTCACAAATCTCAGAGCTATTATAAAATTATATGGTCATTAATCTCATGACCTGTAAAATTAATTGAGGTACATGTAAGCTCATTTAGACACCCATATTAATCTAAAAAAATTAAAAACCAAACTTAAAATTAATTAAATCGTGCTTGAATTTATCAAATCACATTAAGTTAAACTCTTGTGTAATATAATTGAAGCTCAAGCCAAATAAATAGGGAGTTAGGAGATCTTCAAGTACTAAAACAAATTTAATTATAATATCAAAGAGTTTCTCAAATAACCCCAAGATATAATGTATTGTTATTATATTTTTTAATATATTCACATCAAAATTATCATAATGTTATTTTTTTTATTTTTTTTAGGATTATAATTAGATAATGTCTAAAAAACAAATATTTTAATTAAATATTTTTTTTAAATCAGATGTTAATATATGAAGGGATTTTTAAGCAGAAATGTTTATTTATTTTATTTTTATTTAAAATCATCTAAATCTATTTTGACATGTTTTACATGCTGTGATTGTTATTATTTTGATTAAATAAATAACATTAAAAAAATCAGATTTTTTAGTAGAGGTAAAAATATTAATAAGAAAAGGGGGAATTATACTAATAATTATTTTGTTTCAATAAATTTAAATTATTATTATTCTTATTAAAAAATTATTATCATATAATTAGATAAAAAAATTGAAGGGCTTTCTTAGCATAAAATCAAATATCTTAATTAACATTAATAATTATTTTAAATATTTACTTGAGTATTCAATCCTCGATCAACTTTATTATTGTCCATCTAAAATGTTGAGTTCACAATAAAAAAACAAATTATTTCTAGTAAAAAACACGTGATAACTCTTGTACATTTTTTAACTTATGCTAGATCCAACCTGTGATTAAGGCAGAAGAATTGGCTAGTCGTTTTGGATCATGGGGCTCTCCTTGACCTTCTCGAACAGTGTGCTCCTTCAGGATAAAACATGTTCGCCTGTATTTTAAAATTTCATTCTGTTTGTTAAAAAAATTATTTTAATATATTTATAAATAATATTTTTTAAAAATTATTTTTAATAACTTTTTTTTATATAATTACTTTTACATTTGAAACCGACCACAAAAAATAAATATTTAGACAATGTTTGAAAACACGATTAAATCTGTATTTTTAAAAAATTAAAAAAAAATTTATTTTTTATTTTTATTAAAATTTAATATAATTTATATATTTTAGATTGTTTTAATGTGCTAAAATTAACAATAATTTTTAAAAAATAAAAAATATTATTTATATATATTTTAATATAAAAAATTATTTAAGAAACAATAACCCCCGTGCTACCATACATGCTCCAGTAACAAATGAAAAGCTGATTTACCTGTGAGAGCACCAGTAATTCCAGCATTCAAAACGCTGGCTCGCTGTTCACTTATGTGAACAGTAGAGCTCTGCAGATCTCCAATGAGATGAATAGTAGTGCATGCTTGCAGGCGGACCAGATCCGGTCTTGTTTAAAACTAATTATATTAAATCGAATTTCATTTAGTAAAAAAATTAAATTTTATTTTTTATTTTTAATTAATAATATAAAATTTATAAAATTTAATTATAATTATAATTTTATTTCTAATTATATTTTACCTAATATTATTGCTCAAGATATTAAGAAAACTATAATTCTTATTGAAAAATAATTTTTTAATTAAATACATTTAATTATTTTTTTTATTATTAAATTCAACTACAGTTTTAACTAAATATATATAAATATCAAATCAATTTTAACTAAAAATAATTTTTATAAAATAATTTTTTTCAAATAATAACCACAAAAGCTATTACAATATCTAAAATAAAATCAAATCACTCCATGCTTATTTTTTTTTTCTTGGAATCTAATTTTTGGATGTTCAATTTCTTGGTAGAGTGGTGGCCATATAGATGAATTTATTTCCTCTGTGCTTGGTCTTTAATCTCACATATAAAATACAATTACTAAGTTGATTAGGAAACTAGCACTTAAACAACAATTGTACTAATACAAGACGAGTGGTTTGAATTTTATTTTATTTTATTTTTTCCTTAAGCTAAGAGGAACCCAAATAAACCAAACTTCCAGAGTAGAGGTGGAATTAACCTCTTAAAGTAGGCTTTCCAGGGAGAGATCCATTGAAAATGTCCAAGCGCCCGGGCCCCATCAACAATATGCACGCTCGTGTCACGGTTGAAACTGTGTTTTTTAAGAGTTTAATTTTTTAATGTTTTTCTATTATTTTTAATATATTAGTTTTAAAAATAATTAAAAAATATTACTTTAAAGTAAAAATCAGACACATCACACGTGTGAGAGAGAGGAACAGCTACAGAGGCCGCCCGTGAATACTGATAAATGAGTCTGTCACTGGCCGGTGGTGATGACCTTTGCTGACCAGCTGGTACTTCCCTGTCGTCTTCCTAGCCTCCTCCTCCTCCTCCTCCTCCTTTTATATATGTATAAATTGAAACCTCAGGCTATCTTGCTGTACATATAAATTGCCTTTCCTCTGCCACTACTTGCCAAAACCACAACCTAAAAAAATAAAGACATAAAAAACAAAAGAGAGAGACTGGACATCACGTAGGCACCTGTATTCTTTTATAAAATGCTAATTGCCATTTTACACTATAGCCCTCCCCTTGACAATTACATTTTCAATTATTCTACTTCTATAAACATACAGTCCCATTTTCCCACTCCATTTTATTACAATAAACCATATTTTTTTATCTATATATTTTCATACTAGGTTGGCGATTCAGGTTAGCCGACCAAAATTATTTTAAGGTAAAAAAGATGATTATACCATTATAGAGTTTCCTAAGAAGTACAAGGAATTAAAGAGTTAGGTTATTATTTAATTAAATAAACTTAGTTAATTTAATAATGTAATTAAAAAAATATGTAACTATAATAAATAAATTAAACAAACTAAAATTATACCATGTTAATTTCAGTTAAGCTGCAGAACCCGAGATCCAATATATAAAATCAAGATAATTTCATAGAAAAATAAAATTAACTAAATTAACTAAATTAAAACAAAAAATTTCAATAAAAATAAAATAATTTTAAAAAATAATAATTAAATTTGACATACTAGTAGATAACTCTTTCTATAAGGTTGGGTTTGGACTCCACTGATTATTGCTTTTATGGCTACTAACTCCAATAAGGCTTCTACTTTTAGCATTTATTCATTGAAGCTTGTTAGGTAAGCCATAATGCTCTCATTCTCTCTTTCTTTAGGTGATGATAATTAATGTTATGAAGCTCTGATCTTTAATAGGATGCTCGTTTTGAAGCGAGCTGTAAGCTTTACACACATATCTCATAGCTAAGCATAGAACCAAAGGTCCAAATTGTGGTACCATGCTCAGGCTGCCCGTAAAAAAGCTATGGACATGATTTTAAAAATGGCTTTCGAATCCCACATTAGTAGCTTTAAAGTGTTGTGCATATGTATTACACGTTCTTTTTAAGGTTAATCAATGTATTGTAATCATTTGAGGGTGTCCATGAGGGATAGAGTGGTTAATGTTTTTGTCACCTATGTATCATTTTGTACTACTTAAAAACACATATCTAGAGTGACAAGAAGCCACTAAAAAACCTAAACTACCTGAAGTATTGGCTTTATGAGCCGTGTGGTGTTGATAATGATAATAGAATTGATCTTCTGAAGACGAGTGGTGGCTAAGATGTGTGCCTTCATTCAATGCATATAGGTTTTGTCCCGTGGATGGTGGTTTCTAGACCAGATTTGACTAGAGGATGGTGTACCAGGGAGTAATAGTTAGCTTTAATAAGTTTTTTATTTTTAATTAACGTGAATATTTGACCATTTCATATACATCTTAATTATCACTTACACCTGAAGATTCCCGACAAGTCTTGTACCCGGGGATTTCACCGTCTTGAGCTCAATAGACAGCACCCCAAGACGATTTTGTAGAACGGGTGTTGGGTCAACAAGGCTACTAGAAAGCTAGACCAACCATCTTGGATCAAGTGGAGCAGTGGATGACATGATATGCCTGTGTTTGAAGAAATGCGATCTATATTCAGACCCCGTTAGCTCCAGGATTCATCAGGGCTTTAGGACTGTGTCTTGTAGGGGTCATGCCTTGGATTCTGTGACATTGACTACGTGGGCGTGACTGTAAACGGCAACCTATCATTAAAGTCAGCAAAGAGTACTAGTCTTTGAAAGGCGGCACCTCCGAGGAAGATCAGAATCAGATTTGAGTAGCTTGGGTTCGTCAGGATTCAGACTGAAACTTAAGTAAATCCTCGTTAAAGTCCAAGGTTGCACAAAGGGTATAATCCCAGTTCCTCTGTGTTCCTGGTCTCTTAAACCATGCTCTTAATTTGTTTCCTTGTGCTCTAGGGCGTTGAGAAGAAAAGAGTGCGTGTGCATGATAGATACAAACTTGAATGACTTCTTCACCTAGGTGGAGTTACGTTGGTTTCTTTTAATAATCAGGTGGTTAAAGACGGTTTGCTTGCATGGTGTCTGTGGTATAGACTCTCGGCCCCCTCCTATGGAATAAAAAAAAAAAACGGTGGTTCGAACCATTGTCCTGCTGCCACCTGAACCATGACCACCTCCAGCATAATTTCCATGAGTAAGATCGCGACCCCCCCCACCCCTGTTTCTAGCATCGAGCCGAAAGGTCCTGCGAAGGTATAGAGATTGGTGTGAAATGCAGCTTGTATTCAGGGGAGAAAAAAAAAATGATAAATCAATTAAACTAAAAATTAAAAAAAAATAATTGAAATCCTGAAAGCAAAAAGCTTAACTGAATCATCAAAACCAAACCAAAATCAAAATTAATCAGAAAAGTAAAAGAAAAACTTAAAAAATAATATGGTTTATTGTTTTTAATATAAAATAACCAAGCTAAATTAAATCAAATAAAAATAAAATTAGTCGGAAAATAACAAAACTCGATCAATTGGAACCAATTTTAATTTTAATTTTTTATTTTATAAAATTTTATTTTAATTATTTTTAGAGGTAAAAATCAGACTAAATCAAAGATAATCGCCATATTTCATATCTCAAATGAATTGATAGGTTATGAGGAAAATAAAAATATATATTAAAATAATATATATATATATATATATATATATAAAACCTCTGGTTTTTATAGCCACTTTTGTTTTATTATTTTTCCAGGCATTGCAGCCATTATTTTCATGCGTGGTGCGCAATAATAGCATGTTTAGGTGGCAATCTTGGATTTTAATTTGGTTGTAATAATAAGTGGGCTCGATTTCTATTTATGAGATTTCACAATGGATCGATCTCATTTAATTTAGTTTGGCAAGAATACATCCCCATTTATTAATTAGGATTTCTATTTCTTTTATTGGACATCTTCATATATGCTCACGTTAATTTTTAATTTTATGTTTGCATTTTCCATTTGCTTGCATATATCTTCTTACATATATACACTTTACATGAAAAATTAATTGGATCCGACTTCTTGTTTAATGAATTAGATGTGCCCTTTTGAGACCCGACTATTTGAAGTGATACCACAAATAATTATTATTTTTTAAACAAATTATCAATTCTTCGAGATTTTAATTATTTTTGTAATGGTTATTTTTGTTCTCTAATTCATTTTATATTTGGCTGGTTTGTCGAAAACTCATTGACATGAAAATAAATAAAAACAGGCATTTGAGCCTCTTTTCCCGGTCTTGAATTCCAGAGGTATAAACAAAATAAATTATAGGTTTTAATTAGTTTGTTTGGTTTACGTTTCAAAAATATTTTTATAAAAAATTATTTATTTATTTATTTTATTTTAAATTAATATATTTTTTAAAGTTTTCAGATAGTTATTTTGATATACTAGTGTCAAAAATAATTTTTTTTAAATAAATTTTTTTTTTTTGATGTATTTCCAAATAAAAAATACTTTAAAAAATAACGCAACTATATTTTCAAACGCAATCCAACTTTTAAAATAAACTCACAAATAAAACTAGAAAATAATTCAACTTCTTCTCTCTACTAGTCTAATTTCTTTTAATTTTTCTTATATTCTTAGTCATTCTTTAGTCTATCCTTCTAGTAAATATTTCTAAACAAAAATACTCTCACTTAAAAAACTCTAATTTATTAAGAAAGTAAGTTTTAAAAATTAATGAAATATCCTTCAAATTAATTTTCTCACTCTTATTTTCAAAAATAAATTAGGTTAGACTAAGTTTCTCACTCCAACATATTTTTATCATTTTAGATAAGATTGAAGAATATTATAAAATTTTAAGATAAATTGAGAGCAATTATATTAGTAAAAACTTTGTAGACTATGTATAAAATATAAGGATAAATTGATTTAATTTTTCAAAAAACAATTCAAAAAATAGTTTATTTAGGGCTGGAAGTGACGTACGAATTTTTTTTTAAACTAAAATATACATCGGAAAACTTTAAGGGTAAAAGTATAATATTGGTGAATTTATAAGGACAGAAGAGAAGTTTTATCCATTAAACAACTTCTTATTGTATTTTAAAATATTTTTTTATTTAAAAATATATTAAAATAATCTGAATTTTTTTAAATTTTTAAAAAGTATTTTTAAAATTCAAAAACAAATGACCGTATCCTGCGTTTCGAGTGAAAAGACATGACTGCCACTAACAACATTAGAAAGCAGCATGATGACTTCATCCTGTCAATCCCTGTCTGGGAAAGGCAAAAAAAAAAAAAAGTCTCTCTCCACAGTGATCTCTGATATAAAATTTGTCTTTAAACAGCTTCGCAAATTTCAAACTCTCTCTCTAAGCTGCGACTGCTACCATTTAGATTCCCAAAAAAGGACATCCTTTTTTGAATCTTGATTCAAAACAGAGATTTTTTATGCAAAAAAGATTACTACTTTCTTGGTTAAGAAAATCATTTGAAGAAGTTTCTTTGAGATTCTCACTCGAAGTTTAGAATTTTCTTGGTGGGTTTTTGTGTTTGTATCGAAAGGTTAAAAGATTTTTTTGGCCTTGGATAAGATCAAGAAGGAGATGAGCAAGAATCTTTTATGGTTGTGAATTGTAGATTTCAAGTTTGTGAAGTTTGACTTTTTTTGGTTTAGTTTCTCTTCTAAGCTTGTCTAGGGTTTTATGTTTGGTAAGTAATTCCAGGTATTCCTTCTGTTATTTAGTTGCTTTCAAGCTCATAATTTTTTTTTCTATCTTCTACTTCATATCTGTTGTTTTCTAGCGTTCTGTTCATCTGTTTTAAAATTAGTTGATGATTATTTGATGCTGAGGCTTAGGGTTTGAGCTTGAATTTGTGAGAAAATTGTGGTAATGTTGTTTATGTCGTGATCATCTGGATTAAAAAGTTATGTTTGCATAATAGGGTTTTTTTTAGTGTTTGCATTGTGAGAATTTAATTTATCAACAAGTAAAAGATCAATTGATTGCTTTTGGGGTCAGATGCAGCTAGAATTGATAAGTATTAATTTTGTAAGCCCTGTCCTAGTGTGAGTTAGCTGTTTTGAAGATGGTTTTGGCTCACAGTTTATTTACAATGTTCTCATTGTTTCTTAAGAAAAATTTGACTATGTTACTATGGAAAATGCTTGCCACAAACTTGTGAGAGATGCAGCATCAGCATCACTTAGAATTGAAAGGGAAAATCACAGTTTAACAAGAAAGAGAATGTTAACAATACTGGGATGATTAATTAAGTTGCAACTACTGGAGCATGGACAGAGAAGGGTGAGAAGAATTAGGTTGAGACATCGCATGGATTTTCTGAGAAGTTTCTTTGCTGGCAACTGAGCTCCTATTTATGGTTGTAGATGGCTCATCTCTTCATTTGGCTACATATGTCACTCTTTCGCATAAATTCAACGTCAAAGTTTGTGTTCTGAAATTTTTCCATCATTGATTACATTTATTTTTACTTTTTGAGAAAATAAACATGGTCCACATTGGGAAATGATGGTTTGCTTCTGCTGGTGGTTCATTTTCTTCTGCCTTTTATCTTCTAGGCCTTTTTTTGGCAATCTTGTTTCATGCATCTCTGTATGTTTGTTAAAGGCTTCAGAGGAGATTGAAGTTCCCTTATAGGAGAGCACATTTATATTGCGGAAATTCAAGTCATAGCTAGCAGTTGTTCTATCATTTTCTTATACCCATCTCAATTTTGAAAGCTTACAGTTGGTCAAAAGTTGAAGCTGTTTTCTGTGGAGTTCTCTTAGGATCGTGAAGGTTATGATTTAAATTACATCCCTTTGGTACAATTTACTTGGGGAAGAGCAAGGGAGGTTCTCTCGTATGTACTTTTTAGGCTTCAGTTAGGTTTTGACTACTGTTATGGTAAGGCCTCTTATCTTCTGGAGTTTTGTCATGCCAGAGCAAGTGCACAAGACGTTTGCAAAATTTAAAGAGCTTGTAAAACCCATTTATGTTGCTAGATGAAATAGGTGCATTGTCTATAGAAACTTGGTACCCTGCAATTTGTACGATAACACTGGTTTGTGTAGCAAAGTTGCTACTGAGAATGCAGTAAGTGTGAATTTCAATTCCATGCTTTATCTGGTTTTTATTTTCCCTTCTTTTAATGTCAAGTAGCCTACTTGGACAAGAATTTGGATCACTTTTGTTGAAGGTGAATGGCTTCAGGCTCTAAGTCCTTGTGCCTATCTATGTGTTTTTCACTCAGGAATAGTTGTCATATGTGGCTGGGGGATGCTAGAGTTTTAATATAAAACCACTCTTAGGGCATTGCCTAACAATTTAAGCTATTGGGATGAATGGTTTTTTAACATGGCATCGGAGCTTTAATGACTATATGGTCATGATTTCTAATCCTACCACCCCTATTTTCCTTTAGTTAAAATTAAAATTTCAGCACAAAATAGCGTTGGTCTTTGCAAGTTTCAGGGATTTCACTTGAGGAGATTTATTAGAGAGTGAATATATAACCAATCTACAAGCTTTACCCAACAATTTAAGCTTTCATGTTGAATGGTTCTTTGACAGGGATAGCTCTCTTAATACATGTTTTGAAGATAGACTTAGTGAGTTTCAAATTAAAAAGAACGAATCAGTCTTCTCTTTTCATATATCATCTGGTTTCTTGACAGGAGGTCCTGTTATGAGTTTGTCAAAGCTTGATTTGATTTTTGTGATTCTGATTACCCAAATTTTATCTGGCTTTGTTGTGTTTTATTATATAGCTTTCTAGGTGTCAAGACCTTGAACACAAAGCATTTTTTGTACATGCATAGTTAGGGAGAGAGAAGATAGTTAGGAAAGTGTTTTCATTCCAATACTGCTAGATCAATAGTCCCTAGGTTTCCCATTGATTTGGGAAGTCATTTGTTTGTGCTGTTTAGGATTGAGAGGGCATCTGTAGACTATGAAGTATAAATCAGATAAAGGAACATAGTGGCTGTGGGTAATGAGATGAAGTTGTTCTATTGTGCCCTTTGGTTTCGTCCATGATTGGTTTGCAACTTTTCTAGGATGAAAAAAGAGAGTCTATGTTTGGGTTGCATATCTCCGTGTTTCTTCCATGTAGCCTTGTAAGATGCATATGGCTCTGTACTTTCTGTGAATTGCAGGTTCACACACTATCTGCAGAGGCATGTTTTCAGTGTTGTGAACTCAAGATGACAATCCTTTCATGTGTCTGTTATCTTTTTTCCAAAGCAGTTATAAATGGTTGTCTTTTATTTTTCCTGACAGGTACAGGTGGATTTTTGAGAAATCAGAGGAAAATAGATTAATAAAGCAATATGGGAGCAAAAGAATGCCAAAATACTATGGGCTCTCCTAAAGTGGAGGTGGGAGAGATTGATACCAGGGCACCATTTCAGTCTGTCAAAGATGCCGTTACCCTCTTCGGTGAAGGTGCTTTCTCTGGGGAAAAACCTGCCATCAGAAAGGCAAAACCTCATTCTGCTGAGGTAATTGTAATTCATCTTTTTTGGCTCTAAAAAGTACCACCTAGTGTTTTTGGTTTTCTTAAACTTATCCATCCTGCCTTCCACAGGCTAAACTTTACTGTAGTAACTATATAATGTATATAAAGCTGTCTTCCCTTTAGATATCTATCTTTTTGTATGGATCCATGAACACTTGCAAGCAATGTTTAGTATTCCTAAACAAATAGATTGGGGTGAATCATATTTGTGTAGCTTGGAGTAACACAATGGTTAGTAGCAGTATTGTTCCTCAAAACATGGTTTGATAAAACCTTACAAATAGGTTTGAGTTATTCATTATGATAGTTAAGGCATGCTTATATTTTCCCCTCTTTCCCTGTGCAATCATCCTCTAAGGTTATAAATAGCTAAAAGATAAATCATAATGTATCCCTTTCTATTGCTGCTCAAAATAATGAATATGCAAAAATAAAGTTGTTGGTTGATGAAAATATTGATAATTAATCTGATTGTATTTTTTAACATCATCTACTGTGAATTTTTAATGTGCAGAGAATTTATATTTTCAGTGTTGCTCTTGTTTGCACATGTGACTAGTTATTGTTTCTTTATTGCAGAGGGTATTGGCCAAGGAGACACAGCTTCACCTGGCCCAAAAGGAAATGAACAAGTTAAAGGATCAAGTAAAGAATGCTGAATCAACAAAGGCCCAGGCACTTGTTGAGCTTGAAAAGGCTAAAAGAACAGTAGAGGATCTCACTGATAAGCTCAAAACTGTCACTGAATCAAAGGAGTCGGCAATTAGGGAAACAGAAGCTGCAAAGAATCAGGCTAAGCAAATTGAAGAAACGAGCAATGTTGACCTTCCTGGATCTGATGGTGGTAGGAAGCAGGACTTGGAATCTACAAGAGAACAGTACCTGACTGTATTTACTGAACTTGATGCCACAAAGCAAGAACTAAGGAAAATTCGTCAGGACCATGATGCATCCTTAGAAGCAAAGCTTGCTGCCTTCAACCAAGCTGCAGCAGCTGAACATGCTGCCAAAGCAAATGTGGAAAAAGTTAGTGAGCTTTCCAAGGAAATCTCAGCCCTTCAGGAATCGATCGGGCAAGCAAAGCTTGTGGCTCTGGAAGCACACCAAGAGCAAGCAAAAATATTTGCTGAAAAAGATGTTCTGAGGCAATCATATAAAGCTACCCTGGAAGCATCAGCAAATAAACTTCTTGTTTTGAAGAATGAATTTGATCCTGAACTGGCCTGGAATCTTGAAAAACAACTGGCTGAAACAATGAATGAGATTGGTGCGCTGCAAAAGCAGATGGAAAATGCCAAGGCTTCAGATCTGGATTCTGTGAGAACTGTCACTTCAGAGCTAGATGGTGCTAAGGAGTTCCTACAGAAAGTATCAGAAGAGGAAAACTCCTTGCGAAGCTTGTTGGAATCTCTTAAGCTGGAGCTGGAGAATGTGAAGAAGGAGCATTCTCAACTGAAGGAGAAGGAAGCAGAAACAGAATCCATTGCTGGGAACCTGCATGTCAAGCTCCGCAAAAGTAAGACTGAGCTAGAACAAGCACTTGTAGAGGAATCCAAAGCAAAAGGTGCTTCTGAAGAGATGATCTCTACTCTCCACCAGCTATCATCAGAAGCAGAGAGTGCACGAAAGGAAGCTGAAGAGATGAAAAGCAAAGCTGAAGAGTTGAAGAAGATAGCTGAAGCCACCAGAATTGCACTAGAAGAAGCTGAGAAGAAGCTGAGGGTTGCTTTGGAAGAAGTTGAGGAAGCAAAAACAGCAGAAACAAGGGCTCTAGATCAAATTAAGGCATTGTCTGAGCGAACTAATGCTGCACGAGCCTCAACTTCTGAATCTGGTGCCAAGATCACAATATCAAGGGAAGAGTGTGAGGCTTTAAGCCGGAAAGTTGAGGAGTCTGACACATTGGCAGAAATGAAAGTGGCAGCTGCAGTGGCTCAAATAGAAGCTGTTAAGGCTAGTGAAAATGAGGCTCTCAAGAGGTTAGAGGCAGCGCAAAAGGATATTGAGGAGATAAGGGCTGCAACTGAGGCGGCTTCGAAGAGAGCTGAGATGGCTGAAGCAGCCAAGAGGGCAGTTGAGGGAGAACTTCGAAGGTGGCGTGAACGAGAGCAAAAGAAGGCTGCTGATACTGCATCGCGGATTCTGGCAGAAACACAGATGGCTTCAGAATCATCCCCGCACCATTATAGGAATCAAAAGCAGAACCCGGCAATTCAGACAGTTATTGAGGTTCGGAAGTTAGACAAAGAGAAGTTCTCTCTCTCCAAAAAGGCACTTTTACCTAATCTGAGCGGTATCTTCTATAGAAAAAAGAACCAAATTGAAGGTGGGTCTCCTTCTTATCTGCCTGGAGAGAAGCCTGTTTGACATTTGTGTTTGCCAGACTCTGATTATGAATGGTTGAGAGATACGTTTCATGAAATGGTTGGTTGTGTATAAATTTTCTCTGGGAAAAACAAAAGCCCGAATGTCTCTTTCTCAGTTTGAGAAAGATGAGATAGGCGATAATATGGTGAGACAAGTCAGGGAAGTGTGCCTTTTGTATATGACTAGTGATTAGATTAATGATCGAACAAGTTCTGCTGTAGAAATGAGTTTGTCTTCAAGAATGGACTTTTTTAATTTGATGTGACCAAAACGCTGGTATCTTCATTTGAGGCATGATTTTCTGGTTTTCCATTTCGAGTGAAAATATCATTACCGGTTTCCGAGTGTGATTTCTTTGTTCTTGGGATAGCCAGGTTCACCTTTCCGAGTGAGCTTCAACATAATAGAGAAACAATGAAAACTCGCGCAAATCTAAGCCGCTTTTGTCATCCTTTTCTATTTTCTGATGGAAGCACAGTACTTCAGCGAGGACAATTTGGCTCCTGAATCTCGCTGGTGGAAAACCTCTATTAATGAGTTTGTTCCTTGTATATTGATCAGACTGGTTTCGTGAAAGGGTTGTTCGTGCACCTGGATGGAAAAACCTGCAAAGCAAAGGGAAGTCTTTAGAAATAATAAAGGATCTTATAATGGTCAAGGTAGCAAACATGGAGGAGGCCCTTCGAGGCTGAGAGCACGAACGGTTGTTCTGTGTGTGTTCTTGAGGAAGAAAAGGATGGAGAGAATCAAGGAAGAGATATCTTTACCTTGGAGTTCAAGCATCTATCTATATATATATATATATATATATATATATATATATATTTGTGTCCATGTGAAACTCATTTACACTGGACATCTACGAAAAGGAACTCCAATATTTATCAGTACATTCATCATGAAGGTGTATGCCTTGTTGCCTTTCGGATCTTCCTCAGACGGTCACCAATTGTTAGTTTGGCACGTGGGAATGTCTTCTAAATAATTGTTTACTGGATAGGTAGCCCATATTACTATGATGGTCAAGTTTAAAGCATTTTTAATGTAAAAAAATGATGTTAAAACGATACTAGTGTTTTAGAAAAACAAAAAAAAAAAATTATAAAATCTAGATTATCAACGTGATTGAGATTAATAAACCTAATTAAAGAAATATTTAAAAAAAAAATTAAAAAAATATAAGTTTAAAAAAATCAAGTAAATATGTAAAAATCTTTTAAATCTGATTTAATCTTTCAAATTTGTAATTCAAGAAATCATAAACTGCTAGATTTTCAACCGATCAATTGATTTAATATTGAAATATAAAATAAAAAAAATTATATAAAAAAAGAAAAAATTCAACTAAACCTGGGTTAACTTGTTAAATTTATGATCTAAATCATAAGATCATAATAACTTCATAAAAAACTAATAAAAAATAAAAAAAAAATTATTTTCAACAAATTCAATGATAAAGATTGAAATCAAGAAAAACAAATTAAATCTATGAAATCAAAATGAACTTTATGGAAAGCAATTTGAAGAAAATTACAAACTCTAATTCTCAAGCAACCTAATCCTTTGCAACTTAATATTAAAGAATGAAATTGAAAAAAAAATAAAAATAAAAATACTAAGTTGTTGGAGAATGAATTAGAAAAAATCCTATTAAAAAATGACCTAATGAGAACATAATAACCTTACAAGAAGAAAAATAAAATAAAATTATGAAGTCTAATTAAAAATATATTGAATTAAAAAAACCCAAACAAAATGAATAAAATCAATCCGGATCAACATGCTAAAATCACAACCCTAGTAATGAGATCATGATTATCCTATAAAAAAAAGTAAAACAATTACAAAACAAAATCTTCAACCAATCCAATATTGAAAGATAAAATTAAAAAATAACTAAAGTAGAAAAAAAAGCCCAAACAGTAACCCGATTCAACTTAGATTAACCTGTTAAACTAATGATTTGGATAATGAGATCATGATAAATTTGTAAAAAACAAATTAAAAAAAATTATGAAGCTCCACTTCCAACAAATCTAACGTTGAAACTAAAAAGAAAAAAAATTATATTCGTAAGATCGACATATAACTCAATAAAAATAAATCAAAATAAATTATGAAGCATAATTAAAAAAACATAATATTAAAGGATAAAATTAAAAAAAAACATACAAAACACTATTTTAGTGAATAATATTTTTTGAGTGGTTGTAGTAATTTAGTCACACCCTTTAGTATTTTGTTAGCTAGCTAGCACTCCGCTACAGGTGAAATAAAAAAAATTAACACTAAAAAATATAAAATTGTTGTCGATATGTTTTCTAGAAACAAAAATAATTTTAACTGTGAGTTTAAAATTACATTTAATCAAATTAATCAAGGATTAAATATGTCAATAAATATTAAAAAGAGTTGTTAAAACTAATTAAAGAATAAGTGAAGAATTTGAGAGATAGATGCATACTAAAATATTTGATCTTGTATGGCGGGAAGCCCTCAAAATCTTATTTATTTATTTATGTATATGAAAATATTTTTTTAATATAACAAGAGGTAATTGAAATTATATCAAAACAAATTAATTTTATAGTATAATTCCTCCTTTTTTAATCTCTTAAAAAATTATATTTATTGTTTTATTTATTTATTTAATAAAAACAAAAGCAATCAGGTGAATACCAATAAAAATGAATGATTTAAAATAAAAATAAAAAATGTATTTTTATAATCAAAACTTTTTTATCCTCTCAGTGTGTTCAATTTGTTAAAAAACTAATATTACGATAATTTGATGTGAAAGTATTAAAAAAACATAAAAATAATACATTATTTATGCATTACCATGGTAAACTATTTGGCAATTATTAAATTTAGCTTGACTTATCAGGCTAGCCTCTAGGCCCATTGTCATGGTTAATTGGTTAAAATAGAGTTAATTTCAAATAACTTAATCAATTTGATAAATTCATACTGAATTAAAATCTAATTTAACTTTTAAAAAAATCCATGACATCACTCTTCATACTTTTTAAAAAATATTGAGATAAATATCATTTTGAATCGATTCAAATCTTCAAAATTTCTTTGTTTAATTGTTTTTTAATAGTTAGAGGAAGATGTGTTGGGTTGTCCCACATCAACTCAAGTTCACTGCTAAACCGATAACTTGAATCATGGACCTTGTTTGGTTTAACTTAGTTAGGTTTAATAGATTTGTTTGTTTTGATAATTTTTTTTAATTATACAATTACAACAAGAAGTAAAAGAAAGCCATCAGATTCAAATAAAGTAAAAGGAACAATCATAAAGTGTTGTACCAAAATAAGTCTTGCTAGTATTATAAAATAAATGCTAAAATCTTACTAAAAATAAATTAAAAACTAGAAGGTGTTTGATAAAATAATATCAAATATATTTTTAATTAGTTTATTTTAAAGAATCTTTTTATTAAAGTTGATGTAAAAATATGTTTTTAAAAAAACCACAAATACAAAAAAAGTCCAATGTTTGGATCTTGGTGAGCTAGTGCACTTGCCTCATTTTAAAAAAGGTCAAGTCAGCCGGTGTCTAACCTTCTTCTTCTTATTTTTTTCTTATTAAAATGGATGGACAATGGATAATATGTTATTCGCTGGTTGCACTCTAGCCATATAAGATAGCTAGAAAGTTGCCAAAAAATTAAGTAGCAACTATTTGGAACAAAAAAAGCCATTTATAACTTATTTTCACTTGAAAACACCTTAAAAAAATTCACAAATATCAATCAACTCATACCTAATCTCAAAACATTATTTAATTCCTCAAAAAGTTGAAAACTCACCCTTATTAATAAAACAAACCCAAGACCCGATTTGTTTTTTCTTAGAACACCTCAATGGAACTCCTCTCATCCATTGGATCCCATTGACACCAAAGGCAATTTTGTTTAGTGCTGGAGTGCGGCGAAGAAAATTCTCTCTCTCTCTCTCTGGTGATTTTCTCTCTTATCTTAAAAGCTTTGGAACTAAAACATGAAAAAAATAAAGTTTTGGATTAAACTAAAATAAAACATCAAAAATAAAAAATAAAAAACTTTGGACCAAAGTTTTTAAAAACATGCTTTATGAATAGTAAAAGAAAAAAGTCTGCATTTTGTTTCAAAGTCAAATCCAATCCTTGAAGTTTTAGTAATAAAATTGAGCATTATCTTGCCAAATTAGGCATCAATTTGATATGAGAATGTTTTTAACATCATATGAACCCTGTAACAAACTAATTGAAATAAATTATCAGTCCTAAATCAAAGCCAACTTAATTTGAGAGGATAAAATTGAAACAAAAAGTTAAGTGATTGACATGACCAAAAAGTGAATGTCTTCTTCAAAGTGTAGGAGTGTTAAAGTAATAAATAATTTGGCAAGACCGGGGTCGAACTACGGGAAGGTTAACTATAATAGTAGTAGTAGTTGTAATAGTAATAATAATAATAAGAAAAAGAAGAAACAAAGAGAATTTTGAGATGTAAGATTAATGTGAGAATTTAAATAAGGATAAAATAATTGTCAAGGTTAGAGAATTAACTAGTGGTATTTCAAACAAGTATAATATGAACTCTTTTTATTACTCAATTGAAAACCACACATAAATGAGGTTTCAATCGGATTATAGATTGTTAACATGATTGTATTAGTTATCTTATTCGAATAATGATAATACTTGTAAATGTTATCAGGTTTTCATGATTATAACTTATATTAATAACAAATCAAGTTTCTTTTATAGCACAGGTGCCGGTTATACCATACGATTGAGCTATGAAAGTGTCAATCAAAAGTATTTATTGTACCAAGTGTTATATAATATAAATATAGATTAACTATTTAAGAAGCAAAGTATTAAAAGTGAACAAGATGACAAATATAAAACATATTAGTATCGAATATTAAAGTTTATGTTGAGTTTATACTACACTTATTCTTACATTATTAGTGTAACCTTTTCACCTTGACATAACAAACTTAACTAAATATAATCAAAGAGAAAAACATAAATAAAAAGATTAAAATATAAATAAGATATAAGTTAACTAAGTAAATAAAATGAAATGTAAGGCATAAACAAAATATTAATAAATGAAAAACTTAAGCATTACAAAAGAGATAGAACAAGAATATAATCATCATCTGAAAACCAAGATATCTAAATGCATGACAAATGTCTTCTTTTATAGGGAAAAAGTAAAAACTATTGATTTGTTGACTAATTGTTGAGTGGGAGACCACATTTTAACTTGGTAACAATCCTTATATTCTTGTCTGAGTAAAACGTCGTTGCTAACATCAGAATTTGAAGGACTTGATTCATGAAAGTTTTAGAAAATTGTCTCTGCTTTCCAACAAAAAAAAAATAAGGTTATTTGGACTTCTAAAACTCAAGATATGGGCTAAATACTAAACAGTATCTGGGTTGTATAATAGATTCTGACTTCTACGGTGTTGCTAAGATTTGAACTTCTAAGTAGCAAAAATGAGTCTTGCATTCCTATGAATGTTTTAAAACTATATCTTACCTTTTTAGCCATATAAACCAAATTGAAATCCAAGATCTATTTCTTCATATATGACCCAATGACTAAATAATGTTCTAATTTGGACTGAACCAGCACATCTTTTCTAAGCTTTACCCTCTCTTTGTCTTCTCAATTTCAGTAGTTGAACTCATCAATCAATCATTTGATTTAGGTGACAAGCCTGTATTTAAGATGAACGTTAACCATAAATTAAATGTATCTTATATTATTAGACTTGTTATTATAAAAACATGTTTTAGTTAAGACGTTATTGATACCTCAAGCGTAAAATTCTGATATAAAATCTTGATAAAAATATACTTTTAAGTACTAATCATTGATCAAAATAGAAAATTCTTCAAGGATAAGAAAAGAAAGAAGAGAAAACACTATTGAAATCCACTTATTGTGAAGGTGGATTTCAATAGTGTTTTCTTTCACAATGTAACGTGAAGTGTGTTTTGGTGGTATTGAAATGTATAATACTTTTTAAAAGTATTTTTTACTTGAAATTGCATAAAAAATAATTTTTAGATTGTTTTTATTTTTATTTATAACATTAATACATTAAAACTATTAAAAAACATTAATTGATGTTTTTCAAAATCAAATATACTTTTAAAACACAACAAAAAAAGAGGTCACTGCACTACCAAAATCAACAACTCATTTAAGTTTCTTTTAATAAACACCTCCCTTTTATCATTCTTAATCTATATGAAAATCTAGTCATCTAAGAACCAAACAATATATCAAATGAAACCAAACACACAAAAATACAGGAAAAAAAGGAAAATAGATAATATTCTGAAGAGGAACACAATCAAGTTATTTTTGTTTACATATATTTGCATTATTAGGCTATTAACATATATTTTCATACTTAGGTTGGATTTAAGAACCGGGAAATGGACATGGATCATGATTAGAATTCAAGCTGGGCCTTGGTTCTAATGCTATGGGCTCAAGATGGGGTGTTGGGCTAACCATTGTTTTATTACTTTTTATTTAAGATTAATTCTTTTTTATATATTTCGAATTATTTAAAAATTAAAAAAATATTATTTTAATATATTTATATAAAAAAATACTTTAAAAAATAATTATTATATAAACAATCAAGCTACAGAAGTACAGGGACCATTAATGATAACAGGAATATCTTATTATTACTGAGATTAAATATATTTTAAAAAAGCAAAAAATTAAAATAAAATAACTAACGTTTTAATATTTTAAAAAGAACTCAAAATCTGGAAAAAGAAGAAGAACAGAAACAGAAAACGAAAATGATATCGAAAGTCTCTACACAAATTAAACAAATTAAAATTGAAGAGCAATCCCTGCTTGGATGCTGGAAGCTTTCGCAGCGAAGGCAGTCATTGAAAATAAAATAAAATAAAATAAAGATGGTGACATGATAGACGCCGTTTGAATAACTAAAAGGAAAAAATGTCTTAGTAATTAAGAAAAGGAGAGGAAAATAAAAGGATTGAAAATGTTTTATTTTGCACTGGAAACTTGAAAAGCCAATCTGGAGTGGAAAACACAATCGAAAAATGGCAAGCAACAGAGACGACTCCCTTTCATACACCAACAACCTCTCATCATCTTCCTCTCCAATCACAGTTTCTGACCATCTAGACCCCTCTTTCCTCGCCGACCCTTCAAGCTCTCTCTTTGGCAGTGCTTCCAATAGCTACCAAAACGACTCTGTTTTCCTCGCTGATTCTACTACGACCAGCGGCAGTGATGCAGAGATTGGGTTCACTAGACCTGATTTCAGACAAAGCCCACTTGCTGGGACTGTACAGTTGTATCACCGCCACGTCTTCTTGTGTTACAAGAACCCTTCTGTTTGGCCACCTAGGATTGAGGCTGCTGAGTTTGATCGTTTGCCTAGGCTGCTCTTCGCTGCTGTCATGGCTAGGAAAGGAGATATGAAGAACGAGGTGTGCTTTTCGGTTTCATTCTTGAAATGGGTTGCTTTTGTTTTTGAGTAAACTGAAGTGGGTTTGTTTGTTTTAATGTGATTTCTTAGCTTTCATTCTGATGGTGGGTTGTTTGGTTTTGTGGGATTTTTGAACTGGTTTTTGTCTTCTTGTTTGCGTTGTCTCTTTGGTCTTCATGTGGGTTAGTATAGTTTTAGTGGATTGAAGTGGGCTGGTTTGTGAATTGGTTCAGATTATGGCTGACTTGAACGTCTCTGATTAGGGGCTATTTTAGTTAGCTTCAACGTGATATGGTTGATTTAGTTTCAGTGAATTGAACATACATTGAAGTGGGATTTTTGGTGGTTTTTGGATTGGTTCGATTATTGAAAGTGCGTGATTTTGTGGTATTGTTACTTCAAAATGATAGGTTTGGTTTGGATTAGTAGACTGGAGTGATTCTGTTTCTTGTGGATTTTTCAATCTATGGCTAATTTGAAGGTGAGGTGTTTGTTGGTATTTTTGCTTCAAGTTGATGCATTAGGTTTTAATTTTTAGTGTTGTTGAATTCGATTATGTTTGGGGACCAACCACAGCTCATTTAAATTTTGAGGACTGTTTTGGTGGTGGATGTTTGGATGTCTATGAATTCTTGTAGGGTTGGGTTTGCTTTGAGTGAACTGAATTGAGGTCGGTGAAGGTAATAGGTGCTTTAGGGATTTGGAGATCTGCAATTTAAGCTTCACTGGACTGAGGTTTTAGGTGTGGGTTTGTCAGAATGCCATTAGATTGAAGGTTTGTTATTTGGTGTCATTCTTGCTTCAGGTTGATGCGGTCGGTTCTAGTGTTAATGATTTCAGATGAGGTTATTTGCAGTTAGAGGATTGTCTATGAGTGAAGAGAAATGTTGGTTTGACTTCAAATGAGGAGGATGGCTGATATGTTAATTTTAGGGGATCAAAAAAGTCTCCTTTGAGTTGGTTGGTATTTTAGAAGTTTGAAGGTTTTCTTTTTATCCATTGACTAGATTGATTTGATGATGATTTATGCTGTGCTTTGGCCTCCTATTGATATAATTTCATAGTGGTTGGTCGTTCTGGTATTTAATTGACTTGTGCTCTGGGTGGTTTATGGACTGGCTGTGTTTGGTGGTAGTTTGGAGTAGTACATATGATCAATTATATGAATTTTAGTGTATGGTGGTTCAGTTTTTCAAAGTGTACGTTTGGTGTGCCATCATGCCTTGTGCATTGGTTTTGTTATTGAAGTAATGTAAAGGATACCCATTGCGGGTAAAGTTGTAAATGGGGGCTGTGAGTTGATTTTAGTGCTTTGGAGACATTGGGGGATGATCGACAGTACTTTGGGTACTTCCGTGGAAAGTCAATCATGATCTGGATGGCGCATATAACAATGTTATGATGCCTATAACTATGTTAGATAGCTCTGTTTGAAGATCGATCTATGTTTTCATAGTTGAAAGGTATGGCTTTAGAAGGAAATGATGCTTTTGGTTCTTGAGTTGCCTCCCTGGACTATATAATTAAAAACTTAGATTGCTAGATGCTTATGATAATGCTGTACTCTATCAGTCAATCTGTTTCTGGCCATTTTGTTTTATCTCTATATTTTTATTGTTGTCAAATTGCAATCTTGAGAATCTGCCTGTTATTTATATGATCCAGATAGGTAAAATGACAAAAGCATAAGCATTGTAGACAAATTCACATGGCTTTTTCATCATATCAAACAGCTGTAATTGTGAAGTTTCTGAGATATCTAAACAGTATCCCCAGGTTCCTTGGTTTTCTAAATTTTATGCTGTTCTACATCTATAATTTAGGTAGACCTGGACTGGAAGACAAATGGTTTGGTGCTTTGTATTGTAAATCATAAAGGGGTTCCATTTTTGGCTGTAGGAACCCTTGGCTATATGGATGGTTAACATTCTTGTTCTGCATAGGAAAAGAAAATCATGGAAGTTCCATTGAAGAGTGGACATATATCATTGATTTATATTGACATGACTTTTTCACTAGCCCTTGCTGTCAACTGTCATATCATAGTTTGCTGTATAATGAGTTTTTTTTAAATAGCACAACTAGCCAACTAGCAAAAATAATTTACAAGCTAGCACTACTAAGAAAAAAATTGGGGAAATAGCAAAATTGTTGCACTACTTGGTTGCGCTACTGAGAGTAGCATAACCAATTAAAATTTAATAGGCCATAACCAAGATGCACTCCTGAGAGTAGCACAATTCAATTTCAGTGCAACCCATTGAAAATTTTGAAATTTCAAAGGTTGTGCTATTGGAAGTAGTGCAACAACTTGAGGCGTGCTATTTTCCAATTTTTTTCAACTGTGCTACTTTGCAATTTTTTTTCTCGTGTGCTATTTTTTTTTTACAAAAAAAATAATTCCTAGAGAGATGTAAAAACTTGCATGTGGGTGCACATTTCCATGTATTTGTTTACTTAAAGCGAACTTCTAGCCTTGTGTCCTTTGCAAAAGCAAGTTAAGGAAATCAACTGTTAAGCTTCTTACTTTCCAAGGTTTTCCTGCTTTTGTCTTGTAGACCCGCTTAACAATATGTGAGGGGCATGATGGAACTGAGACATCAAATGGAGATGTGTTAATCTTCCCAGATATGATCAGATACAGGTCAACCAGTGGCTCTTTTACGTGGCTCTAGATGCTCTTGTACTTCTCTACTTAAACACTGATATCCTTATCAAATGATGCAGGAGATTGACGCATTTTGATGTCGACACCTTTGTTGAGGAAGTGCTTGTGAAGGATGGTGAATGGTTGCCTGGAACTCCTGAAAAATTAAAGGGTTCTTATGTTTTTGTATGTTCTCATGGGTCCCGAGATCGTCGCTGTGGTTTTTGTGGACCTGTTTTGGTTAGTAAATTCAAAGAGGAGATAGAATTACATGGTCTCCAAGGTAAAGTATCCGTCAGCCCGTGCTCACACATTGGAGGGCATAAATATGCAGGAAATGTCATTATATTTGGATCAAGTTTCAAAGGAGCTGTCACTGGACACTGGTAAGCAGGGAAGCTGTGTTTCCCCCCCTTTCATTCATGATCCTCCTTTTGGAATAAATACTTTATTATTTTGGTAGTTGTAGTACCAAAACATATTTCTAGATAACCAAATCTTTTCGGGTATGTGTTTTAAAATGCTGACAGGTACGGGTATGTCACACCAGATGACATACAAATATTACTCGAGCAGCATATTGGGAAGGGTGAGATTGTAGACCGGCTGTGGAGGTATTCTTAATTTATAATCTCTAGTTTTATAAAGCTATGAATGATGGCCGAGGTAGTTTTTAGTTTCCTGCACTAATTTTTGTTCACCAAAAACTTTGGTTGGTTGCCTTGGCGGGGATTTTGTGATATAGATGCTAGCTGTACAGTAGGATTGTGGAGGAAGTTCCCTTGATTCCTTAGGTGTCACAATGATGAAACTGGGGAATTGAAAATAGTGGTTGTTCACCAAGTTCAAGATGTGCGACCATGAATGCTAGGTGTCTAGTAATTTTACAGATTTTGTTTAGGACGTGATTTAAGCATGCCTTGCAGACTTTAATGGAGCATTTGCTTGCTCACTTTCAGGGGCCAGATGGGTTTATCAGAAGAAGAACAGATTAAATCCCACGAACTTAGGCTCCAACAGAATGGCGGGACTATAGAAAACAGTAAAGAGATTACACAAAGACCGGTAGACAAATCAAACACTAGCTCGAGTAGGTCTGATGTTGTTTCTACAGGCTGTTGTCAGCAAAATGGAAGTTCATCCTGTTGCCAAAACCCTGTCTTACCAGAGAAGGATATTGTAGATGCCAATGAGAGGACAGCCAAGGTGACACCTGAAAAGAAGAAGAGCAACAAGAAACCACTATCCCGGATCAACAGCAGTAAGGGATCATCTGCACGGAAGGTTTGTGCTATGCCAACTTGGTTTGAGAGCTGGGAGCGTGAGGATACATACGCAGCTCTTGCTGTTGTTTGTGCTGTAGTGTCGGTTGCTGTTGCTTACAAGTGCTACAGACAGCTGTGATAGAACTTCAAAATCCAGTGTGTGGCTAGTTTCCCCTTTCTTGTATCCAATGCTTGTAATATCTATTTCAGGGGCGAAGGAATTCAGCCTGAACCCCGCAGGACCAGATGTGTACAGACGTGTGAATTAATTTCCTTCATCTTCTCGATTCCCAAACTTGGATGTTCATGTTGAAATGTGCATATGATCAATACAAGGTCCTTCAGCTTCGAATGAGCACTCTTTTATTTTATTTTATTTTTATTTTTATGAGGACATTTAAATTTGGAAATAATTTTACTAAGAAAAGATTTGAGTTTATTTAACATAGAACTAATTAAAAAATGATAAATATTGAGAATAAAAAACAGGTAAGGAAATCTTTTATCTCCTACATTATTAACGATAAAGATATTGTTTATCTCACATCTTTATGACAAATAATAATTAAAAAAAAAAACTATCTACTTAGAACAGGAAAGAAAAAAACTCTAACATGCGCTGTTACTAACAACAGAGTAAACCATTAAAACGTGTTGCTTTCTTGAAAAAAACACGATCGGAGGCGCGCCTGGGTTTAGTAATTTTGGCAGGCCTCTGCCTCGGTTTGGAAACTTTGGAACACTGGTTCTGGTTTTGGCAATCATGTCATGTCTACACAACTTGAATCTAGTTGTTATATTTAATTAATTTTTTTATAAAAGAATATTTTTATTATTCATAAAGTAACAACAGATGTTATAATTAATTTTTTTATAAAAAACATTTAATATATCATTTAAATACTATAAACAAAAATTCTAATTATTTTTTTATAAAAAAATCATTTAAATTATTTTGAAGCATTCTAAATAAAAATTCTAATTAACTTTTTTTATTTTTTATAAAACAATAATTTAAACTTCCATTCAAGTATCTTAAATAGAAATTCAAGTTTAGAAATTATTTATAAACAACAAATCATTACAAAAATCTAATTTAATATTTAAGATTTAAAAATTTAAATCACATCTTCCTATTGAAATAGTTTATTTTTTATATTTATGAATTTGTTATTGTTTCAATAAAAATTCTATTTTTTTTAATTTATATTTTTTTATATTTTCTTTATTTAAACTCATTGCAAAAAATTATTTATTTAATAGGTGGTTGTTTGTGATTTCTCACCATCAACAACATTATTTTATATATTTTTTTAACAATATTGGACTATATATATTTAGTTTCATTATAAAATTTATATGATTTTTTTAACTTTTTATAATATTTGCCTGAACCTTTTATGTAGATTTATGTCACAAAAGAAGTTTTTTTTTTTTAAGATAAGACCTAAGCGTAAGCTTCTAGACTCAAGTCATGGGTATAGCATGATCTCCAGACCCAAGATGTTTGGATTTAGTATAACCGTTAGACCCAAATCACTTAAGTTTAAGCATAGTTATTAGACTCAAACACTTGAATCAAGTCAAATCCAAGCAGTGACTTAAAAACATATACAGTTAAAAATAAAAGATAGAATTTTTATTAAATAAATAACAAATTTATAAACATAAAAATTAAACTATTTTCATGGAAAAATATGATTTGAATTTTTAGATTTAAAACGTTAAATTAGATTTTTATGATGATTTATTGTTTATAAATTATTTATATTTTATTTATAAATAATTTTTAAATTCACATTACTTAGGTTTAACAAGTATGTCTGACCCAAGTTCATAACAACAACAACAATAATAATAAAGGTCCTTAAGTTTAACAACCATGTCTGACCTAAGATTCTTGAGTCTGATAACCATATCTAACCCAAGTTTAGTTAGGTCTGGCATGTTGCTTGGGTCTAACAATATACAGACCTACGGCAATTGAGCCTGGTAAACCTAGCCGCATTGGTTTGGCAGTCTTGCCAGACCAACGTGTTTTAGTTTGGCAACCATGCCAGACCCGAGCGAGCCTAGATTTGGCATTAAACATGGTTGTTAGACTCAAACAAACAATAAACAAAAAGAGAATAATTGTGCATTTTAGCTGTAGGGAGAGAAAAGAAAAAAAACAAAAACAATTGATTACCGACGGCAATCCAACTATAATATGTCTACATGCACCACTCAATGTGGAAGAGAACACGACCGTGCATTTAGTGATACGATGGTTAGCTAAATTTGACCACCAAGAAGTATTTCACACCTCTCCTTAATAGCACAGGCACAACTCACTTATTAGGATATGCGAAACATACTTTAGTAGCTTTTAGAATAAAAAATAAAAAATAGTACATGAAAATACTAAAACCCCCATGATCCTCTTAATTACTCAAAATACCCATAGCAAAATACCAAAATACCCCCCAAAAATAAAGTTTTCTTTTATTTTTTCTGAAACTAAACATTATTTGCTTGTACTTGAAAAAACCTAAATACCCTTGGGCAAGAAAGTCAAAAAAAATATTTATTCACTTGTAAAAAGATAAAAAATTAAAAGTTAAACTCCTATTACACTCCACAATAAAATATCTTCTTATATGTAATCATTTCCCCACAACATTTATTATAATGGCTAATTTTTTATTTTTTAAAGTTTATTAAAAATAATATTTTTGAGAGAACAATGATTCTTCATTAGAGTTTTTCAGAATCAAAATATTTTTTTTTAAAAAAAATTATTTTTAATATAACATATCAAAATTAACAAAAAGAACAAAAGCATTTTTTGACAGCAAAGATAAGAAAGTGAAGTATCAGAATGGAAACCTCAGTGTGTGAAGCAATAAAAGTGCTTCCTGATATTTGAAACTGGAATATAATTATCCACTCGACGGTGGTTTTGTCAGTCTACAGATTAGTTTCGTCTTTTTATCAAAACCTGCATCGAGCTTGATACAAGCAATGACATACTACCTGAATTACACAATCCTGCTTTCAAAGTAGGCAGGCATGAATATGCAACGAGTCAAAGCTGCCCCTTCTCCATCTGTTAGTTACCATCAACTTTAAGGCCATTTAATGAGTTAGATAGCCCATTCAGATTCCTGAGCCTGTGGAACTCAGATTCTATTGTTTTAGCAATCTTGGCATCTTCGGGGTCTGGGTCAGGGAAACCCACATGGACTGACCCCTGTTTGATTGGTGAAATTGAATCCAGAAGTTCAGCTTGCTGCTTGATATAACTGTATAGCTGTTGGTGGAAAGCATGGTCTGGGGAGAAACAATTGCTTCCATCCTCAGTGTTCTTGGATGAACCAGAGCCTTCTTTTCTACAAAAATGTGGCAGGGAAGAATAATCCATAATCTGCATGCAAGTGATAAATCAACCTGATCAGACATCTTTAGTTACTTGTGTCATGGAGGAGGTATATGAGATTGGCATTCTTCAATAAGTGGAAAATACACCAGAAGAAATGCAACTCAGTTGGCTTTGCCTTGCAGAAACACAACATAAAACAATCACACAGCCCATAAGAGTGATTAAAATTCAAGGCCATCATCCAGTAACTAGAGTCCCAATTCCTATTTGCCATATAAAATGCAAAATGAAGGGAGGGCAATGAGGGAGGAGCTACTATGAATACTCTCATTCTCAGTAACATGCTTTTGTCTTTTAAAGTACCGGTCCTCTATCAGGAAGCTATACCAAAGGGTTAAGGGGCAGGAGTAAAGGTGCATTAGAAGATAAAAGCCATTGCTGATATTAGAAATGAAATGCAAGCTTAGAAGAAAGTTCAGAAACAATGCTTTGTTACACCACCTTACCTTTAACAATTCATCTCTTCCACAACCTTGTAGCACCTGAATTTTCTTCCTTGTCCTTTCTTGTAAGAGAGGCTTCACAACCTGCCAATGTATTCCAAAATGTTTTAAGCTGCTGAAGAGGGTAAGCGTATCATATTCCTGAGACAACTATTCTAAAATTCTTCAAGACTAGAAAAAAAGCAAACACAAACCTTCCAACAAGCTGAAAATATATATGGGGCATTGACAATATAGTATGTTTCTGTTTTTTCTGGATAATTCAAGTCATCAATTGTGGATATGGTAGTCAATAGCTGCAATAGAAGATTAAAAAATATATATATATATCAGAACTTGTGAGTTTCAGGAGACTCCCAAGAGTAAATAAGCTAATTAGTCGATAAAACATGAGAACAAGGCAAAACCTTCTACCTAGACAAGCTCTTTTGAGAAACATAAAACAAAAGGAACCACAAAACTGCAGATGCATCTACATAAAAATAATAGTGCAGATTAAGTGCATATCACCAGCTGAAAACAAAAACTGGCGAACATTGTTCAACTTAAAAGTTTGCCATGATTGTGTGACAATTCCACTCACAAGTAGCTACAATTACATATCCTATTCCCTTTCTGAAAATTTTCAAAGCTTCAAATTACCATTTAGAGAACACTCTTCATGTTAAACTGCTGGTAAACAGCACAATAAACGAGTATAAGATGCCTTTAAATGATTCTACATAGAATTGCATAACATGAAAGTAATACAGTACAATGAACGCACCTGTATAAATAAATGCAGCAAATTCATGCAAGGATAAATAAGGAGAGCTGTGTAGTTGAAATCAATGACAAATTAAAAGTACACTTAACATAAAAGATACCTTTAAATGATTCAATGCTGAAAACTTTAAGCCAGTCATATCTAAAACCTTCAGACAGGTGCTGATATGTCGTCCATACTTCTTGGTTGCAGTTGGCTAAAAGAAAAACTAACCAAATTCAGCTATGCAACAAGAAAAAATGATAATTATTTGTCATAAACACAGAAGAGACTAAACCCACCAATATCACACGATCTCTATATTCATTTATTTGGATGTGTGACTGCACATAGTAATGTACCTAAAAGCAATCAAAGGCAGTGCTGAAGTGAATACAACCGAACAGTAAATTGCATACAAAAAAAAACATGTGCACATAGCAGTGTTCAAATATACTGCTTTAAAAGAAACAAAAAGAGGACCAGCAAGAAGAAACAGAATCAGATACAAGTCAATATTATCACCACTGCACAACGCAAATTATTAACCTTCATATTTAAATAAAGATGTAATAAAATGAAAGATCCTTACAGAAGCTTTATCAAATGTACTGAGCCCAGCACCAATGGTAATGATAGGAAGACCCTGAAAGATCAGCATAAAAGGGGAAAACACTACGTTAAAAAATTCTCAGAAATATTTGCAGCTATATGATCTTATGGGGGATTGCATCAGAAAAAAAACAAGGTAAATCATAAAGAAGCAGAATTTTCAAATTGTTATAGAAAAATGGATTTCAATCACCAGCGCCCCCCCTCTCCCTCCCCTTCCTCTTCAGCAAGCTGGCTACAGCAATGATATCTGTTGGATGGCAAGACTGAACTTGGAAAAATCAATTCATACCTCTTTAGAGTAGCCTGATAATCCTAAAAGTTGAGAATCTCGAACTGCTCTATACAAATTGGTAGGAATTATTGGTTTCTGAGACAGAAATAATCAAATCAATAATAATATGAAAGATGCCCAACAGATGGAATGCACAGCTGTTTCACTAATGTGCTATGAACCATCATAAACTGCTAGAAAATTAACCAGTCCTGTTTGCAATCTTATACAAAAATGGTGTTATCACATATGCAAGCTACGCAATTGTTACATAGATTTTGAAGAGAAGTACAGGAGGTCAAGTATCTACAGCACACGTTTGGACGGAAGCACTGAAGGTCATACAAGTATCTACAACATAAGTTTGCAATATATATTTTATATATTTAGAAAAGAACTGGGCACGCAATTTCTGCTCCAAAAACAAAATATTGTGCAGGATTTAAGGAACCGTACACAAAATACACGAGGCATATCTTTTTTCAGTCAATTCTTAATAACAGAACAGTTTGGAACATTGCAGCATGTTCAAGTATCTGACATTAATTTTCACTTGGGAGGTTTATATTCCAGTTTGTGTGGTAGAGTTTACATCCTGACGTTGCTGAGAAATGCAGAAGGCAGCAAGCTACAAAGAAATGCATAACCAGCTGGTCTACTTCAAAGAAGAGAGGGCAGTTTGAGCAACAGCTATCCTTCAAAGTCCAGAGACAGACATTTTTATTCAGCATCTCATTCCACATGAAAGCATCATCTTGCATGAGCATATAGGTAAAACAGGGAAGCTTTGTGGAGGGTTCTCCTTCTAGTTTTACCACATGTAGAGGGTTCTCCTTCATTTGCTTCATTTATTTTTAAGGTTGTGGATCATTGTACCTGTTTTCCTTCTAAGATACACTAACTATGTTAAAACGGATCAGGAAAAAAATCTACATATCTAAATGTAGAACCCAAGTAGAACATGATCAGATTTTTTAATCATGTCAAGATGAACCAGAGAAAATCAGGTTTTGCATTGTAAAGATCAAATAGCAACCATCCGAAGAATTATAGGAAAAAGAAAACTCACCGCTAACATGTCATCGATCTTGTTTTGTATCCTCCATTCTAAACAATCAACCAGCTGGAACAATAAAGCAACCACATCAGGAATGAGGCCCAAAGACAAATGACTATGAAGAGGATATTTAATTCCTAGGGACTAGTTAATTAAATCACATTCTTCTCTGTAAGTAAATGGATCTAACCATTTTATGAGCCTTGGCAACATTCCAGTCCCTTGCTTTGAGAAACCGCACCAAAGTTTCTGTTGGATAGCCCTGGTGCATATTCTGCAGATCATAGGACAAGATTAAAGTAGAACATTTGTTTATTAGAATACCTTTTCTTGATACAACAAATATTGGAAGGGGAAACCGCAAATGCAAAAGGATAATGAAGATATAGAAATAATCGAAAATGACATCAAGTATTCCTCAAACTTTCTTTTGTCGTTTCCTTGTAATCCTCCTACAATGTAGGAAATCTTGAATGAAGAACTGTGCAACTAGCCACAGAAATGCTCTCATCACTCATGTAATCCAGACTTGGAAGGAAATTGTAACCCTCTAGATGATTGTCCTATTTTGAGATCATTTCCATCCCAAATTATGAACTTTATGCTAGTTTCTGATGCTGCCATATCTTTTGGAACTATTTGTCATTCCATTCACTTGAAAGAGTCAAGACAATTCCTTCTTCATCAAATTTACCAAAAGGAAAAGGTAGTTGAATTCATACAATTCAATACACCTATTTTGAGAGAGAATGATGAAACGAGGTCATTCAAGCATCTGACGACTATAGGCAACATGCAGTAAATACCATAGGTTTTTGCTACTCGAATAAAATAAGTTTACAAAAAAAAGTTGTATATTTCAAACATAAAGATCATGAAATCCTAATATCTTATGGTCCTGTCCAGGATATTTCATCAAATTCAGTTCAAAATTTAATAAAAAAAACGGCTCCAAACTTTTTCTCCGCCAAAGAAAAGAAAAGAAAAATAAAATTTTCATGGAAGTACAGTAAAATCATTAGAGCCTATTCCAGTATCAACAACTGGTATAAAGATCCAGCAAATTTCAGTGCAATGAACATGCGTTGGCATTATCTTCTGAACCAGAAAAGCATAAAGGAGATCAACGAATAGCATCCAATAGCAAAATAAATTGCTTCGTACACTAAAGAACTTCACAATACAGCAAACACCAATCTTTTTACAAATAAATCAGACCATGTAACATGCGAAGGCAGTAACAAAGAGAACACTGCAAATCATAACAAACCCAGATCGAATCCAAACGAAGCGGAACTGTATATGTATGGTTATCTTGTTTATGTTTGATTGAAAAAATAAATAAAAAAATCTATTTTTAGTAAAACAAACAGTCAACTAATCCAGATAGTTCAACAACTATAAGAATCAGTCAAAAATAAATCAGATCAACAAAGTTCCAAGAGAAACTAACCTGATATGTGTTCTTCATTGACTCATCTACTGCAAAAAAAAAAAAAAGCTCTTTGTTAGTAATTTTAGATCAAATTTTCACGGGAAAAAATAAAAAGAAAGATCTAAAAAGAATGTGAAATGGGTTTGAGAGCTGACTGTGGTCCATTATGGACTGAAATTGTTTGATTGCTTGATCTTGATTAGCAGTGGTGCCCATATCTTGTTTTTCTCTTTCAAGTTGTTCTTCTTCTTTTTTCTTTTTCGGACACCAATACAGAACGCAGATGTCTTCTGCTGTTTTAGACACCCGCTTCAGTCCTCTCTCTCCCTCTCTCTCGCTCTGCGTGTATCTTTTGAGAGCTCAAAGTCACCAAATTTAAACTAAAAAACCATATCCCACAGAGAGAGAGGAGAGAGTGAGCAATTCCTGGTTTCTGGTTTTCCTTCTTGCTTTTTTTAATTATTATTTAAAATTAACGAATGGTTAAAAATGGTAAGATGTTGACTTCTTTTTTTTATTAAAAAAAAATAATTGAAAAGAAGCATGCCATGGAGCATTATATTCCTTTAAAAAACAATTAGTTTTAAATAAAAAAATATTTTAATTTTATAAATTTTTGTTTGCGCCGCAGGGACGAAAATCATTTCAGTCAGGGTTAGGCCAACAAAGGCATTTCGGATAATTATTGAGAATTTATTAAAAATCTTAAATAAACTCAATTTTTTTAATAATAAAATTCATTACAACCAATTAAAGAAATTTCCAAATCAAATAAGATTTCATTTAATATATTAACATTTCTAGAATAACACAACACCCAATTAGGAAACTTAATATTTTGCATCGATTCAAATGCTAAGCACGCATCGGTGATTTTTTCCTTTATAAAAAAGATACAGTAAATCTACAGCATTAATATTAGTTTTAAAAATATTTTTAAAAAAATTTAAAATTTAAATTTTTTTATTTTTATTTAAATTAATATTTTTAAATTATTTTAATGTATTGATATCAAAATAATTTATTAAAAAAAATACTATTTTAATATATTTTATAATAAAAAAATACTTTAAAAATTAATTATAACTATACTTTCAAAATACGTAAGGCACACCCAAATAAAAAGTATAAGCCAAATGATATCCTAACAGCATTTATGATTAGATATAATGAATCTTATAATATAATATAATGATATATTAGATTGGTAATATTTAAAATTATATTGTAATATATCATTGTAATGATGATGATTTATAACATTACAAGCAATAAAGACTATGCAATGAACAATTACTTCATCCAGAGTAATCATATGAAGAACTAATTATAAGAAGTTTTTTTTTATTATAAGAACTAAATTATAATTTTTAAAAATACATAAAAGTAAGATTTATAGACTAAAATATTTTTTCAAAAATATAGGGACTAGAATGAAAAAGATTGTACAAGTTTTTCATCATATTACTAAGAGTGTTTGTAACCAAATAATGAAATGTAATGCAACAACTCATTACATTCCATTGTATTTTTCCATTACATTATAAATTACACAGAATAATTAATTTATGAAAATTAACAATTAAAAAATTATTTAATTCTCATTGAATATTAATGTGCTTTTTTTGTATAATTTTTTGCATACTACACATGTATAACTGTAAAAAAAAAAAAAAGTGCTTGCAAATATAAGTATAAAATGTCTAATCTCATTTAAAAAGTATGATATAATCATATGGTTCATTAAATATAGCATTGCAATTATTAATTTAAATTCATTTTCAATTAAGAAAAAAAATCATGGGTATAGCAAACCTAGCCTTAAAAAAAGAAAATGTAGGCGGATACCGGTCTAGTCCACCCCATGTGCCTACACATAAAAACAATTGTAGCATACAGATTATTTATTGCAATAATTTCTTGATCATCTATGATAGTTGAAAAATTAGTGATGAGATTTTTATCTTTATTTATTGCAATAATTTCTCAATTATTTATAATAGTTAAAAAAATTAGTGATGAGATTTTTATTTTTAAATGTTAATTTTTAGCTATTTTTAACATAAAATACCTCTAAAACAAATTAAAACTATAAATTAATTCATTTTAAATAGTAGAAGACATTGAAAACACTCTAAGACTTAAAAATCATATAAGATCTAAAAAGATGTTATATGTACTTCAATCCATTTTTCTATCCAAGATAAACTTATTAACACTAAGTTTAATTATTATTTTTATGGTTAGAATATAATAAACTAAATATTCTTTTTTTTTAATGACGTGGAGGCTAAAATATATCGAAAATAAATTTTGACAACCGAGACGTAGAACAACAAAATATCAAGAATTAAAAGGGAAACGCGAGGGCAGAAGTTACCATTCTCATGTAATTGTAGGGCTACAGTAAATAGTGCTTATGATTCCGGAGGCACCGCAAAAGGTCGTCGCAATTTAGTTTTCTTTTTTTTTAAAAAAAATAAATTTAAAAATTATAATATACAGTGACATGAATAATGCTTTTGTTTTCGGAGGCCTAGCAAAAAGCCGTTGTCATTCAGCTTTTTGATTTATATATAATATATAATATAATAAATAGTTAAAGACAACCCTCCTTATATAATACGGGGCTGGAATTATTGACCCTCCAATATTGTGGCTGTCGACTAAGGAACCACATTCAACAAAATACTTGGGGTTTGTTTGGTTGTTTTTGTATAGGACCGATTCAACCCCCAACCAAGGCACATCTAGAAGAGCCACCTTAAAAATAAAAATAAAAATAAAAAACAATTTTTGTTTTTTCAAAAGGTGGTCAAACTAGTAAAAAGGGAAAATTTGAATTTCTAACAGGGTATAACAAATCTTATTAGTCAAATATCAATCCAATACGTAGAAGTTCGACCCTTCAAATTCAAAAAATTTCACCCCTATCTTCTAAACAATGATAAAAAGATAGTTTTGGATTAGCTTGTTTATTAATTAACATTCAGACTTTATATATAAAAAAATAGTTTTGTGTTATTAATCAACACTCAGATTTTATATATCCTCTAAACAATGATAAAAAGATAGTTTTGGATTAGCTTGTTTGTTAATCAACATTCAGATTATATATATATATAAAATGTGAATGTTGATTAACAAACAATCTAATGCAAAACCATCCTTTTATCATTGTTTAGAGAATGGGGGTGAAATTTTTTGAATTTGAGCGGTCCAACTTCTACATATTGAATTAATATTTGACTAATGAAATTTGTTATATCCCGTTAGAAATTCAAATTTTCCCTTTTCACTATATATATATATTTCTTATTAGTATGGTATATTTAGTGATTCAATACACATATTTTGAATCAATTAGTATGGAAATAGTTTACAAGGTTGTACTACCGAATAAAAAAATAATGGTAGAAAAATGTTTAGATAATATAAAATTATTTAATATTATTATTAAACTTGATTTAATAAATTAATCATAAAATCTTTTAACCCAACTTGAATTTAATTTGGGGGTCTAAAGATAACTCAAGTGATTAATTTCAAACACATATTAATATTAAAATATTTGTTTGAGAATAGAACAATTTTATGTAAAACAAATCAAAATAATTTATAAAGAAAAAATTAAAATCAAGTAAATATTAAGAAATAAAATTAAAAAAAAAATGACAAAAATGAAAGAAAGAGAGGAGAAAATGCAAAAAATAAAAATAAGAAGAGAAAAATAAATAAATAAAAAGATCATCTCCAAACAGTGAAGAAGGTGGTTGCGCCCTAATTTTCTTAGTATAGAAAATATGTTCTTATAATTTGTGTTTTTTTTCCCCTTTTCTAGAAAAGCATGCTGTAAACAAGTTGAATATTTTTTCTATTTTTTCTGGAAATACCATATGTTTTCTTAGATGAAATGTCATGGTTGTCTTCTAGATGAATATTAAACAGTCATAAAATATAAATTCCGTGAGAACCATACAATATAAATTTACAAGAAACTGGCAGGAACGGTTCAATTTTCCAGGGTCATTTCGAAATGCTAACTAAGATCAACACACGACACCCGGTCAAAAGTTTTCTTTATATATATATATATTAGAATTCTTTGAAGTATCATAAAATCATCCAAAAATTTAAAACATATTACAATTTTAAAAATTTCCTTAATATTAAATGGAATGATTTTAAAAACATCCACGTATTTAGTATAAAAATAATTTTTTTAAATACAACAATTATTTTTATCTTTAAAATTTGATGGTGGTCACCAGTTTAAATCATATAAATCTTAAAGTTATTGAAGATTTATATAATTATTAATTTTAAAACTTATAAAATTAATAAAAATACACACAAAATAACCTAAATAATCATATTAATAAAAATAATTAACATTCAATTAATATGCATATGATAGATTTATTTGGTTGACAATCGAGATACTAACTATCTCTTCTAATATTTTTTTTTAAAATACAATAATTATTTTTATTTTTAAAATTTAATAGTAGTTACCGATTTAAGTCCTTCAAATCTCAAGGTTATTAAAAATTTATATAATTATTAATTTTAAAATTTATAAAATTAATTAAGATATATATAAACTGATTTAAACATTTTTATTAATAAAAAAATTAACGTTCCATTCATGTACACATAATAGACTTATTTGGTTGACAATGAGATACCAACTATCCCTTCTAATATTTTATGTTCTATGCTTTGAAAGATTTTTATTCTATTCTTTAAATTTTTTTTCTCCAAGTATATATTCTACCAGATAAGAGCTTTGCTTTTTATTTTTGTATTTTTGCACATAGTTAATAAAAACCGAAAAGGGAAAAAGATGCTGAATTTTTTGGTGGCTGAGATGCACCCTTCCACTTGCACTGCTTTTCAATATAAAACACACGGGCCGAATTTTAAAATGGCAAGAATATGTGTTTGAATAGTTGGGTTTAAAAATAATTTTTATTTAAAAATATATTAAAGTAATATAGTTAAAAAAAATTAAAATTATTTTTAAGGTTAACAATCTAAAAGTACTAAAAAAATATTAATTTAAAACAAAAAAATTATAAAATTTTTAAAAACATTTCTAAAATATAAAAATAAATAGACACTTCATAGCCTCTAGCTAAATAAAACAAAAATTAGAATATTTGCTTGCATGTGTGGTGAGTCAATTAAGAGATTTTGATATTGTAAGGTTTCCGTGTTAGTAAAGATGTTATATGGTAACTGAATTAATTATATGTGATATTAATTTTGTTTATATAAATATAGTTAATTATTAATAAAAATTTATGCATTTTTAATATTTATCAAAATATCTGATTAATAAATTTAATATTTGATTAATAAATTTTGAGTAAAGATAAAGTTTCAGTAAAAAAAATATTTTGCAAAAAAAATTATAATATTAATAAAAAAATTATATTTCTAGTTTTAATAAAATTACAAAAGAATTCCCAAGGACATGAACTTTTTTTACATTTTAATTTTTTTGGTCCCCCCTACCTTAGCATGAATATGTAAACTAGAATACATTCTATGTGTCTTCTACGTGCCGTAACTTAATTTTTATCCCCCTAAAATCCTTAAAATATGCCAAATTTATTCCCAAGTTTTCTAAAGAAAATTTTCCTAGAAAATATCATTTTCAGGAAAAATCATAAAAAAAATTCAATTTACAGCCAATCAAATTAATGAGGACATACAATTTGGATTTGATTGAAGAAATTGAAAAAAGGTTGAAATTAATTATAACCACACAAATAAAAAGACTAGGGATCAAAATGAACAAGTTGGAAAAGTTTGGAAGTCCAGGTCAGTTAACTACGAGTTTAATTGAAGAGAACAATTGAAAACTATGGCCAAATTGCATAAATTAGAAATTCAAGGACTAAAATTAAGTTGGTGAAAACATAGAAGGTCTTAGCTGAATTATTGAACAAAAAATTTGAAATTCACAGTCAATCTGACAAAAAATTAGAACACTTGAATGCCATTGTTTTGTTTCATGAGTTTTTATGCCTTTATTTGATCCTTTCCTATGCATTGAAGTGTTCTTGTTCCCTTAAGAGACTAGAGAGAGGGAGGAAAGGACAAGGTTGAGAAAAACAATGAAGGTATCCTGTGCTTCTTCAGCTCTTCCGCTCTGCTTGCTGCTCGTTCTTCCATGGAAAACTTTCAGAGGTTGGCGTGTTGACAAAAACAGAACCTTACGTTTGTTTCTTTTCATTTAGTTATTGGTTGTGGGCTATTCTGGAGAAGGAAGCAGACAAATAAATTATGCAGGCACTAATGGGAGGCTGCTGTGTTGTGAAGTCTTTTCTTTTAGATTCTGGTCATGCATTCGACCCTTGGGAAGAACATAAAGACATCACTTTGCAATTCTGTGTTTGTTTGTGAGTAAAACAAAAACTATTTTTTGTTTTAATTCTTCCTCAAGAGCATGCAAGATTTCCCCATTCAATCTGATATTTGTTGGTTGACATCAAGAGTATTAGTTTTTTAGGAACTTCTGGATGTCTCCCACCATCCAATATGCTTATATATTTTAAAATTAGAGTATAAAATCTTTATTTAGCATAATTTATGAGTAAATCCTGGTGATACTTGATAAATAAATATGAAAGTCGTCATCCATGTATCATGTTATATAACAAAGTGTTTGACAACACCTCATTCTAGGATTTAGATTGAGTTTAATGAGCTCAGTAGAAACCTACTCATTTATTTATTGATATAATTTCATAAATTATTAATAGTATGAGGTCATGATCAAGAGTAAATAGATATAAAAATATTAATTCACCTAATAAATTAAAAACGAGAAAAATAACCAAGATTTTAGAATGAATATGTGTAAAAACTATTTCTGTTTAACTAATTGTAACAGATCATACAAATAAACTACCTATAAAGATCATACAAATAAACTACCTATAAATTAAACGATTATTAGAAATAAAAATTAAATATCAAAACAACTTTCTTTCTCTTTTTTCTTTTTTTTTTCCCGGTGAAAGTAACTTTAGTAGAAAAAAGATTAATGGGATCTAAAGGAACAATGTTGATATATATATATATATATATATATATATATATATATATATATATATATATATATATATATATATATATATAAGTTCATCATGATACCCATGTCAAATGAAATCACCAAATGTTCCTAGTCCACTGAACAAATTGAACCTAAAGGAGTGAGCATGGAATATACCTCTTCATCTTTGGATCTTCTCCTGTTCTTCTGTCTTCCATAAAATATCATAATAATTTAACATCCATGACCACAGATCCTTCCCTTTTCTTGTTCCCATGGCCCTTGGATTGGTTGATTGATTCGACTTGCTTGCCATTTTACCTAAATTAAAATTTATGTTCTTACTTCTGCGACTTCAAGCACTCACATCCTTGGTTAATTTTAATTTTCTTTTGTAATTGAATTACGTGAAAAAAATACAATTTACTTGCTTTAGGAAGGATACAAAAGAAGTAACCAAAGACTTGAAGTCATTGTAGCATCAGCATCCTCATCCTTTTAAGCAATCCAAATTGACTTAAGTAATGGTTACTCCACTCTTTTTTATCTTTTGTGATAAAAAAATAAATAGAATGTTTTTTTCTTTAAATGCAATTCAGTTAAAAAATAAAATAAATTTAACTTAATACTTCAAGTAAAACGAGGAAAATTATGAGTGTTCGACTACTTTTTTTTTTTTCATGGAAAAAACCAAAATAAGAATGCGCCACTTCTTGCTTCTGCTTCTGGGTTGTTTGGAATTACTTTTTAAATTATTATTTTTTTAAATTTAATTTTGTTTAGTTTAAAATTATAATTTTATATTTTTGAATTATTTTAATATATTGATATTAAAAATAATTTTTAAAACTAAAAAATATTTTTAATATATTTTTAAATAAAAAATATTTTAAAAAATAATTACTATTATTGTGCTTATTAGTACTAATGGTGGTAGTAATTATGATGGTTGTAGTGTTGACCGTTTCTCATAGAGCCGTTATAAACGACTCTGCAACTCTCCTTTATAATTATGAGCTTTTAAAGTGATCTACTCTAAAGTTTGTAATCTTCATACTTATTGTCGCATGTGTACGGCGTTGCAATAATTGTCCACCACTCAAAAATATGTATGTAATAAACAAATATATAATCTATTCTAGCGAGATATGGAAAGACAATGAATTCTTGTATCTTATCGGTAAAATATGGACTAAGAGTCACCATCTATTATTCTGGTTACTAAGAACCCTAACTGGTCTCAGAGATAGGGGTATGAAGACTGGTTGTGTAAAGGAAAGATATTAACACTCCAACTACGCCCTACCTAAAATAAGCTGTATTGTTTTATTGTCTGATAAAATCTAAGGTCTTGTTGTGATTTTTAATTATTGATTCGTCTATGGTTTAAGAAAAGTCCTTCTTCATAAGGAGATTCTTATCTTGTCAAGTAAGAATCTAGTTGTTCTATATCGTAAAAAAAAATACCTTTTTAATATTAGAAACATGTTTTACGTATAAATTCATAATTTCTGATACTTAAACAAAAAAAATAAATTTTTTGTTATTTTTGAAATTTTGGCCAATATTCTCTTAACAATAATAAACTGGTTATAAAAGTCAAAATGCATGCTAAAATATTTTTTTGATGTATGAAAAAAACACAATATGATTTTTTATATTTGAGACACTTGGCTATATGCACAAAATTTTTTTTTTTTGAAAATTTTGATAAAAACCAGGTATTTTAATACTGAATTTGTATTTTTACCACATAAAAATACTGCCTGATATTAATTAAAATGACATAAAAAATTATGTGAAAAAATTATAAAATTCTGCAACAAATATTTTGATTTTTTTTGAAATAGACTAGATCAGGCCCAAATATATAGGCTAGCTCGAACCTGGCCCAACTACAGGGGCTGGGCTTAACCCAACCTGCGTGAACAGTGGGCCTCTCCACTGTTCACATGCAACATGAACAGTGAAGGGGAAAATGCAGAAGAAGAAGATGAAGGTGGAGGAGAAGAGGGAAGAAGGTTGACCTGTGGTGGCGTTGAAGCGGTGTTGATGGCGGTGGTAGTGTTGTTGTTGTGATAGAGGGATTATGGTGGCTGGTGATGCCTCTCCTTTTTCTTCCTCCCCCTCTTTTTTTTTTCTCTTCTTTGTTTCTTCTTCTTATTCTTTTTTCCATTCGGTCTTCCCCCTCTTTTCTGCTCTCTCTCTTCTCTTCTTCTCTTTCCTCTTCGGTTCTGTCCCCCTCTCTTCTTTTCTTTTCTTTTTTTCTTTCGACATGTGCCCCCCTGTTTTAATAGGAAAAAATAGGAGAGACATATGGACGGGGGCGGCCACTGTGCTGCCACCCCTTCACCACCCCTCCAACATATGAAAAGTGGTCGGCAAGTTGATGTCTTTTTGAAAGGGGCAGTCGGTGTAAACAAAAGAAGAAATTCTTCTTCTCTTACCTCGCGTGTCTAGGTGAAAAAGAAGACACACAATACCTTTAAAACGACACAGTTTCGGGCCTTTTTTTTCATGAATAATGCATGAAATAGCGTCGTTTTTTAAAAAAAACGTCGTTTCATTTAAAAGAAAAAAGTGGCAAAAACATGTTAAAGTTCACATTAGTCCTCAATTTGTGATTTGTTCAACCGAGTCCTCAATTTCAATTTTGATTTTAAAAATCAATTAAACTGCATTCCTGTCAAAAATCAAACAGCGACCTTGAAGTTGACCTTTTTTTCACTTTGATCATTAGTCTCATATTAGTGCAATTTGACCCTTAATTGAGCAATAAACTTCTAATTTCTTCAATTTGGCCCTTGGTCTAATTTTAATTACAACTCCTCTATTTACGCGCCTTTTTTATTTTGGTCCTTGGTTTCAGATTTCTTCACTTAGGTTCCTAATTGGCCATCAAACTTTAATATTTATACAATTAAGCTCCTGATTTGACCAAATTAATTCTTAAAAAATATAATTTGATCCTATAACTTTAATTTCTTCCAATTAAAATCCAAATTAACTCCAAAACTATTTTTTTCTTGCAACCAAACATTTTATAAATTCAATAAAACTTTCAATAAAATTTAATTGAGTCCATGAACATTTTGGGTGAACACTGAATAGTGTCTAAATTGCAAGATAAATTCAAACTTTTCTTTTGATGCTAAGATTTGAACTTTCAAACGATAGAATTGAGTATTGGACTCTTTATGAATGTTTTATGTCTATGTCTTAACTTTCTAGCCATATAAACCAAACTAAAATCCAAGATTTACAGTTCCAGATATAACTCAATAACTGAACAATATTGCATTTTGGACTAGACCATTATTTTTTTAAGCTTAGCCCTCTCTTTGTCTTCTTAATTTCAGTAGTTAAACTCATTAACTAATCATTTCATTTATGTAATAGGCTTGTATTTAAGATGAATATTTATCATAAATTAAATATAATTTATATTATTAGACATTATTATAAAACATGTTCTAATTAAAGAGTTATTGATACTTCAAGTGCAAAATGATGATATAAAACCCTGATAAAAATATATCTTTAAATACTAATCAATGATCACTAGAGACTTACATGGTCGTTAACTTCAGAATCCGTAAAATTAATCAAGGTGCATATAAACTAGTTCAAATATTCACGTTAATAAAAATATATTTAACATATTTTAATAGAATATTCAATGTGTTTGGATCACATCAACTTTTGTATTGTTTTTTTTTCCTTGCTCATCTCTTTTTTCTCCTTTTTTTTATCCCCCGTACCTCCCTCCATATCATTTCACCCGCTAAATGTTTTTAATTGTTTTGTTCTCTCTTTCCATGTCCGAAAATCAAGGGATCTAAAATGCGTTATTATATCAGAGTATTAATGGTGTTATTTTCATTTCATAAATGGAATTTTGTACTCCATAACATAAATTAATGACCAAAAATAATTATGAAACTGTTGATGGAGCCGTATAGTTTTCCCCTCTTAAACCTGTTATGATTAGGCACCAAGAAGCTGCTTCAAGTAAATAGGATGCATTCAAGTAAAATCCCAGCTATACATTGAAACTCGGCCACGGAATTCAATTAAGCTTGGCCTTGAAAGAGTTCAGTTATTCAACATTCACACTGCATAATCATGTGTTATCAGTAACAAAGCTTCTATGCAGAAACTGAGGCTTTTACTTAAAAGGCTTTGCAAAGGTTTCGAATTCCAAAATTGAGAGAGAGAGAGTAATCAAGCTTGGTAAACAACATTAAATAACACCTCTTCATCAGCAACTACTCCAGAAAAAATGGAAACGAGAAGAAGGCCTCAAGAGAGCTCGGTAATTACACGTTCACACTTGGCTTCCAAGATCTTCACAGCTTCAGTAAAGAGAACTTCAGGAGGCAATGCTCCAGTTGATTCAATCGTAACTAGTGGGAAAGAGCAAGCAAAATTAGTACAGATCTTCTCAAAATTAATAAATTTCAAATTCAAGCAATTTTATCCACCTTCAATGAAGATTAAAAATAAATACTGATAACAAGAGGGACAATTTCATCTGCCTTGTACAAGAAATTGACAACAGAAACTCTACTCAAAATTGGTCACAGACAAACTTATGTATGAACCACGGTAACAGAACTCCAGTAAATGGATAGTAGGAAATAACACGCACAACTTTTTCTCCTGAGCTGCTTAGACAGCATAACGCTCAAGCAGCCTTTCAGGCTCTTGGTTGCAGAATTATTTGTAGGGTTAGCACTGGAAGTTCAAAATATTTCGTTTAGCTAAAGTGATCAATTCAAAACATATTCGCTACTATAGATTGCAATATATAAAAAACCTCTCTATCCAGGGGACTATATCAAAAACCAGTGAGTTGAAAACAGTTTGGCAACATATAGAATTTGGTCTATGAAATTCAAAACCATGACCATCTCATGACATTATGGATCTTTCCAAATCTGGAAGCCAGGATCTTCAGGACAATTATTGTAAAATTGACCAGTTTCCTACTTTGGAGTTCTAATTCAGTTAAAAGAAAGTTCTCTGAATATCTCAAGTACAGGATATTCAATAAAACTATGATAGAGCTAATATATTTAGTCCGCTGTCCTGCAAGGACAAGAGAGCTGCAGACTTAAGCTTGTTTCCAATAGAGTTTGAACTTTAACGAGAAATATTCGATCTGCAATCTGAACTAAGTAATAGAATATTGATTTTCCACCAGAAGGTAATGTATGTCGTTATAACTTCAAGCAACAATTAGTCCACCGAGGCAAAGCTCCTGAGGTTCTCTAACTATTCTTGTAGAAAAAATATTTAGCAGTAAATTTAATTGGTATCAAACTAATCAGAATAGTTTACTTTGTTTTGATATTGCTTATAATTTCCCTCACTACATTCTTCAAACAATCACAAGAAGCTTATATTCACAGTTTAATGGTAATTAGATTGCTAAAAGCATGTGCACCTCATCACTTACATATGAAATGATCCTTAACACGGTGCAGTGCCACACGTTTCTCCCACTTTTCATCCCCTCTTATGCATTCCCTACACAATGTGCAGGCTCGTGAATCAGCTACAATTGCCTTCTTCTTACCTGTCAAACAGCCAAATCATTCATCAGGGATACTCAAGAAAGAAAAAACAGAGATGGAAGAGTTATTTTATATTCTAAGAAAATTAATGGAAACTATGCAGCGCAGAAAGCTGTCCAGAAAGAAAGGATAAAGAAGACAAAATCACTTTACCATTGCCAGTGTCTTCAATATCAAATACACCACTTGGACACTTCCTTATAAGTTCTTCAGCATCCTCACCTTTAATTTTTTCCAGTAATACAACCTACAAGGAAGGAAGAAGTGTTCAAAATGTTACAATAATATGCAAGGGGAAAGGAGGGGAGGAGGTTGCATTGATAAAAACAATCAGAGAACAAGATATCTTCACACCTCAGGAAACATCCGATACCAAGCAGTCCCCACAGGAGACCATTTTGCGTGTGTTTTTCCCATTCCTTTAACAGCATGAGCTTCTAGTTCAATTTCCTGTAAAATGATCAGACATTTCAGTATTTGCACCTGCAATCTAGTAACAGGCAAGAACGACCTTTGATAGAAAAAGAAACAATATGCAAAAACTTCCAGAAGCTCAAATATGTTGTGCTAACCAGCATATGTGGATTCCAATGGAAAAGGAAAGAAAGAAGGAAGTGCATCAATAGTCATGGATTTCTAGATGAGTGAAAAGCTTTATATTACATAAATCAATTGGTCTTTGTCCGCAAAACATCAAATCCAAAAATATTTAACCTAGGTTGGTAGCTTGAAAATGTTTCTATCAACAGAATGCAGCAGCAATTAAAATTTTATAGTTATCTTGGATTTGTAGGAAATCAAAGCATGAAACACAAATGGCTGAAGAAGACCAAACCCAAAAGACCACAAGCATCCACGAAACCAGTCTCATTTTAAAACATGCTCCTATTGGGATCCTTAGTATCGTAGATAAGTCGCTATCAAACACCTCCCACTCTCAAACTATATTTGGATTAGAATGCTACTACTTTCTGTTTATTCAATCACTTTACAAGTCTGGATATGCTTACTGGAAATGTAATCTAGAAAGGAAGCACCCACCGATCATATGCTTGGTAAAATAGGATTGTTGAAATACAGTGCTTGGTTCTAAAAATCTTTAGTGCCATGCCTTTGGAAGTTCAATAACCAAATAGAAGTAGGGTGGGGAGAGGAAAACAGTAGAAAACAAAAAACACAGCAGAATAATGGCTAAAAGTAGAAGAAAACTGAGGCTAGAACAAGATAATACGGTTTAAGGTTCACGAGAAACCTCTAGAATCCGAATAGATTGATAAAATAGCAAAACAAAATGTCCACAAAAATAATCCTAACATCCTATTTGCGCTAATGATTGCAGGAAAACTAACCTCTTACTATATGTCACATACTAATCACATAACAGCTAAAACTCTGACTAACACAAGAAATCCTAAATTAAATTAGAAAACCAAAACTGATAAGAAAATAATTAAAAAGTTCCTGCATCACAAATACCACTGTTACCAAGCTCAATATCATACTTTATTCCACAAACCACAATAGCATGTATCCAATCCGTCAATCACACATCACTTTGTTCTTTCAGCACAATCTGCCTGAATTTATACCCTTTGGGCTTTCAGCATTGAAGTTTAGACAACTTCCTTTCCAAATATGTTACATGAAGATGTAAAAGACAAATTAACACCACCCAACAAAACATGAAAAAACCTTACTTGTCCAGGGCCCAGTTTGGCAATTATAATATCTTCTACTGTGGAAATTGGATTGCCCGCAAATTCTGGCAGGGAGTCTTGGCCGCAACTAAATGAAGTATAGGTACTTGGTTTGGAATCAGGTTTTTCAGATTCTTTAGCAAACTCACTTCCATTTGGTAACCACTTCAATTCTTGAGAATACACTGCATTATAATGACCATAATGGTACCAACTATTATACAAAGTAATCACTGGATTTATATCATCAAGTTAAGCTGCCAACTATTGGAAAGAGGACTACTAATTATTAATCAATTCACTACAAAATATTGTAAGAAAATCACTGGCTTTAATTGAAATATACAAAGTACCAATTACCTGTACAGCGAGGCTGGCCCCGATTGCAGCGAGCATGGAGTTTGAGGACAATAGTGTTCTTTTCATTTGGTGTATCATTTGCTTCAGGTAAGAAGAAAAGGAGAAAAAAGAAGGAAAGTCCATTAAGTTCCTAAACAATGCAGAGGCTAATTGTTTCCCTCTTCTGTATAAAATTTTTTTATCATGTAAATGAAATACGAGTCAAACCTGAAAGATATTCAAACAGCCTAGGGTCAACCTTGATGGGAATGAGACCCAATCTGTGGGCAAGCACTTCATCTTGGATCACAGATGTATTATTTGCAATGAAGACTTTTTCAATAGCCATTGTGGGAACCTACATACAGAGAATAAAACCAAAATCCATCATTTCCATCAATCAACAAGCTTTATGCACAAGACATAAATTTACAAACTATCAATATCGTAAGTCAAAATTCAGAAAAGATAGATGGAGAGAGAGAGAGAGAGAGTTCACTCCATTCCTGCAGTTAGGAAACAACTAGTGAAACCAAAAATAGAATACAATGAAAAAGGGGAAAACTATTTTCCACAATCCACTACTACTCAAGATATAACTTTATCCATTGACATGAATGTAAGGAGAGCTTCTCATGATATAAGGAACTGTGCTGTTTTAAACATTACTAAATGTTCCATTTTGTTCGTGGATGGCTTTAATATCCTTATAAGTCAAGCACATTTCCAGGAACCATCTAATCTAAGAGTCTGTCTAAAGTTATAATTTTTTAGGGGTACTAAATACTGCAAGCAAGCGCCTATCAACAACAAATCTGAGGAAATGCAGAATAGAAGAAATTTGCAATTTTCATCACACCAACATGTTCAGACAAGAGTTTAAGAAACTTTGACAGCTGATAATCCCCCCATGTGCAAAAACAGAAAAGGATAAATGATCTATAAAAGAGGATATCAATTATTACAAAAGAACAGCAGAATAACTAACTAAAAATCAAGCTTTCATCACTGTTTATCTACAAGAATATAATCCCCAGAACTAGGCATAGCATACACACCTCAGATATGAGAATCCTCCGAAAAGCGTTGGCAACTGCTGCATCAATACCAATCATATCAAACTCCATTTTATCCTTATCCAGTGCAATTACCTTAATTCTGAAGTTTTCACGGAAAGAATCTAATCGTAAACTATTATCTACTCCCATTGACGCATAGGAACCAGAATATTGCAAAGTTTCAGTCTGCAGAAACCAAAATCCTAAAAAATGTAAGCACTTAAAGAGATAAATAAAACCGAAGAACTCAATTAAAATAAACTTAACCATTCCAATTTTCCCTCTTTTCCTTTCCAAATCAAATGAGATAACAACATAAACGCACTGCAAATAGTGCTATGTTCATTAAAAGCAACAACCATCAATTTCCCATCTCCAAACATAGCAGAAACGAAGTCCAGCAACTGGGCTGTAGTTAAGAACTTCATAAACTTCAAGATAAAAACATGTGAGCTAAATTAAGCTATAATAAACTGTATTAAGCTCAAACTAACTCCTATACTATAACGATGATTATTTCTACCAAAGCTTGAGTCTTTAGAAGAAAGGATAAAAAGGGTTAGTTAGAAATACATTAGTAGGAGCATCAGGTTTGCAATAAACACGAGTTCCTTGTTTTCGGATATGTTGTGGCAGTTGACCCCTTTCCACATCTTTCAAATTCCAATATGAAAATCCCTCCTCCTTTTGTTGTTGTTCTTCTTCTTCACTGCTCATTCTTTCATCACTGCTGCTTTCTTGTTCACTCATTCTTTTATTTTATTTTATTTTCCCTTTTCTTTTTGACGACTTACTGGTTAGTTTCTCTCCTTTTGGGAGGAAGAGGAAAGACAGACTGTGGATCTTTTTTAGGGTTCTAACAGCCATAAGGGTTTATAAGGGGTTTGTGACGTCCACAGTACACACACGATCCCAATTCTTAAAATTATAAATCCTTCTTGGTAATTTTATATAATTACGTATAATACCATTTTATGTTATATAATTACAATTATAACCCGATCTCAAATGCTGCTGTTTTCTTTCTAGCCATGCGTGATTGGCATTCTATTTTAAAAGTATTTTAAAAAAATTAATTTTTTATTTTAAATTAATATATTTTTAATATTTTAAAATTATTTTGATGTATTAATCTCAAAAATAATTTTTTAAAAATAAAAAAATATTATTATTATATTTTTTAAAAATAAAAAATATTTTAAAAAATAACTACAATCACATTTTCAAATACATTAATATTTTCAAATACATTAACTTCTTAAAACTTGATCATAATTTTTAAACTTAATTATAATAAAAAATAAATAAATAAAGGATGAGTCATATATTTTTACTTCTATTATAATTTTAAAACTAATTTTCTTATATCATGTCCTGGAGGATAATTTTTTTTCAAAAAATATATAATAAAAAATATTCAAGACTCCATTAATTCTTTGATAATATTATTAAAAAAATATGATTTTTTAAAAAAAATTCAAGATAAATTTTCTTATTAATAAATTTTTATTTATTTTAGTGAATATAAAGTTTTTAACTCAAATTGTTATTTCCATTAAAAAACATCTTTTGATTATTAAAACAAGTTAAAAAATCAAAACATTAATGTCCATATTTTATGAGTGATTGAAAGCTAAAAAAGAATAACTATGATAAATCATGTTCAAAATATATTTAAAAATTTTAAAAACTAAAAAAATAATTTGAATTGAATTTTCATGAACAAAATTTATTATTATTATTATTATTATTTTATATCAGATACATAATAATTAAAAAAATATTAAAATCCCAATAACAAATTATAATATTATTTAATAATCAAAACAAAATTAAAAAGTAGGCTAATCTGGTACATTTTTTTTCTCATATAAAAAAAAGAAAAAAAGAAAACGACTAAAAAGGTAGCATGCCACCCTTTTTTTTTTTTTTGACCACTCAACCTATTTTTAAACCATTTTTTCATATGCAAACACAAAAAATAAAAATCAAAACTCAATCAACCCATTTGTACCCTTAAATTAACAAAAATCCAAACCAAGATACATCTAATTAATTTTTTTCAATAAGATGATGATAAAAAATTACCATTAAATACTTCTTTATTGAATAAAATATTTTAACACCAAAAATTAATAATTTTAGTTGTTATAATCACAACAACTAAATACTTTTTTTTATTGTTATTTTTTGCTAAGTTGCCTTCTCTTATCTAGGAATAGAAAAAATAAAACATAAATTTTAGTATCAAAATTAAAATTATAAAAAATTAGGATTAGGCATATATTATCTTCATGTCAAGCTTTTATCTTTTAAATTTATAGGTATGTCATAATTTCAAGGTTAGTTTCATCCAATTAGGTTAAAGAGTAATTAACTAAATTAAAAATAAAAATAAAAATTCAGGAACTTTATTTTTTATATAAATAGTGAAATTTCATATCAAACCATATATTTTAATTGTTCAAGTAATAAATATTTTAACTCTTATGTATTATGTTGATTTTTTTCTTCTTATTCGATGATCAAATTAGTTGATTCTAAGTTTTTTCATTAATAAAAGGACTTGAAGCATTATCGAAAAACAAAATCAACTTAACAAATCATCATACATTACCAATAAGTTTTTTCATTAACAATAACGAAACACTAAAGACTAAAGAATATGGTTAAATAATTGTACACACACTCATAAAATTCTATTAACTGTAATAGTGTTTTGTATGCACATACACTTTAGTCACACCCACAAAAATTATTTATTTATAGAAATAGTTTTTAGTATGTTTTTTTTTTTACTTTTTTTAATTTCACTTTTTACTAGCCTAATTTTTTTTTAATATTATATTTTTTTAAATTATTCTTTGTAATTTTTTTATTTTCTTTTTAGATTGTAGTTACAAAAAAAAAACACTGATAACTGGAATAATATTTTGTGTGTGTCTGTTTTTTTCTTTAGTTTTTTTATTAATAAAACACTAAAATATATGTCTAAATCATTGTAGCCACACCTATAAGACATCATTCATTTGAATAATTTTTTTTTATTTAACCCATCACCAACCTATTTTTTTTTCAATTTTTTCCTTCAATATTATATCATCTTGGGAATTGTTATTCATATTATTTTATTTTATTTTTATTAGATTATATATAAATTTTATAGATTTAATTTTTTTTTCAATTTCAATCTTAAACATTGGATCCATTAGTAGTGAGGTTTGTGTTTTATGAATTTATCTTAACTTTATGAGCTAAGTCGTGGATTTAACAAATTAATCCAGATTGACTGAGGTTAATTTTTTAGCTTATCTTTTTAATTGATTTTTTTATTTAATCTTTTGATATTGGGTTGATTAAAAATTAGAACTTATAATTTGTTTTTTTTATCAATGAGTTATCCTGATATCATGACATGAGTCATAAGTTGAACACGTTGACCCATGTTGATTTTGTTTATTTTTTTATCTTTTTTAATTGAATAGTTTTTTAATTGGGCTTCATATTTTTTTTTATTTACTTTTTATGGGGTTATCTTGATTTCATAATCTAAGTAACGGATGTGACAAGTTAACCTGGATTGACTCGGTTTATATTTTTTTGTTTTTCTTTAATTCAATTTTGTTTTTCAATTTTACCCTTCAACAAATCAATCTTATTTTTATATTTAGTTTTTTTTTATTTCAATTTCATCCTTCAGTATTAGGTTGTTTGAGAAATGAACTTTGTAATTTTTATTTAATTTATTTTCTACGAAGTAATCTCAGTTTCATGGATTTAGTTTTTTTTTTTTTCAATTTCAACTTTCAACATTGAATTTATTGAAAATGAAGTTTTGTAATTTATTTATTTATTTTTTATGAAGTTGTCTTAGAATCATAACTTAGATCATGTGTTTAACAAGTTAGCTCAGGTTGAATAGTGTTTTTTTCTTTCTTTTTTTAATTAATTTTTTTCATCCTTCAACACTAATTAGTTAAAAATTAGGCCTCGTAATTATTTTTTTTATTTTTTTCTATGGGCTTATATTGATTTCATGACCTAGGTTCCTAGTTTGACAAGTTAACCTAAATAATTATTTTTTAATTTAATTTTTTTAATCTCATATTTTAACATTAAGTTAATTAGGAATTGATTTTCATCATTTATTTTTATTTGTTTTATGTAGGGTTATCTCTCATGATCAGGGTAAACAATTTCTAGGTTAATTAAGATCTATCCAATATATTATTATCTCAATATTTTTTAAAGAACCTATCATCCAATATGTCATCATATTAGCATTTTTTTAAAAAAACAATCATCCATATGCAATATATTTTGAATTCATGATTAAAAAAATATTATAAAACACAGTAGCAACAATTGAATATATTTTGTTATGTTTAAAAAAATTAATATGACATATAACATAACGCAAACCAATAATATAGTAGGCTACTAAAACATGTTATATTTTAATACACACACATATATTTTAAAACAAGAAATTCCACCACCTATTTTATTTTTCTAATTAAGAAGTGATATTTCATTAAATTTAATAGATTATTACATTTGTTCAATCTTAATTATCTATAAATTTTATAAAATCTCATGGATTAAAATCTATAAAAATTTACTTTATGAGTTTGAATAATAGCACTTTTTATTTTTATTTTTAAGTGAAAGCATATTACTATTAATGTGTATTTTTAAATTTACAAATATATTTAACATCTTAATCCCACTATTTATATCCATTTTCCCTTTTAGATCCTTGAAGTTTTTGTTATTTTTACTTTGATCTTTAAATTTTATTTTTTTCTATTACAATCCTTTCAAGTTATGTTTTCATGTTTTATGCTTTGGATTTTGTTTCACATTGCATGCTTTCACATCATATATACCATATGACAAAGATTACTTTTACATTGCATTAAACATTCATGTTACCAAATGTAATTATATGGTTAAGTTAAAGAAAAAAAAGACCAGTATATATGGAAATATACTTTCAAATTATATTGTTGTGTTTGTGTTTTATGTGTTGGGTTTTGTTTCTCATTTTATACTTTTGCATATGCAATATGGAAAAAATTATTCCTATATTACATTAAAGATTTATATTCCTCAACATTTGGTAATATAAAATTAGACACTTTACACTCTGGTCCCTATAGTTTTTTGTATTTTTATTTAAGTCATTAAATTTTATTTGTTTTTTTATCTCATTAACTTAATGTTGAGGAATGGAAAAAAAAAGTCACTATAAAATAAAGAGGAAAGAGAAAGTTTATGATTGATCAATTTCCATACATCAATAATTTTGATTTTGGTGCCTATTAATTTGTTTTTAAGAAAGAGATTTCATGGAGGTGATTTATATATTTAATGATGCCAAAAAAAGTATATCAAAGTTTGAAATATTTTTTTGATTTAACTTTAAGTGTTTATACCAATTAATTTTTTTATAAATAAGTTTTAGAGATTTGTAAGATCTTTTTATATATGTGTTCTTAGGTAAAAATATGTTGAAATTATGGTTTTTGAGGTTCAAAGACTTGAAACATAATTTTCCAACAATCTCCATAAAAAAACTTAAAAAGCCTTGGGAAGAGGGGGGGAGGGCTTTATCAAGAATTCTAATACTTTAAAAAATCAATCCTTAATTACTTTAAGAATATCAAAAGCCATAAATAATATACAAGAATAGCTTTATCTCTTCAAATTAGGCAACAATAATAATACATAATTAACCAAATCACAAGTAAATTGAGATATATAAATAAAGAGAAAGAAATGCTTGGTTTAAAATTAAAATGAGATGCATCATGAGGGAAAATTATGCATGATGGTACACTTGTTCTTATGGGATTCATGTGGTCTCTAAGTGTTCTAATACAATTATTCTCATTATGAAGTGATTGATTATCTTCTTCGGCCATATTTCTGAAAATAATAAGGATACCCTACAAAGTCTACCACTTAATATACGTGACCACATTCTCATGCATGTATAGGAATAGAATAAGAGGAAGAAGAAAACAAAAGAAGAAGAAACAAGAGAAAAGAAACAAAGTTATATACAAGAAAAGTGAAAAGAGAAAATAAAATAA
>NW_011499925.1:484696-484921 GCF_000495115.2 Populus euphratica
AAACAACAACAACAATAACAACAACAACAACAGTAATAATACTAATACTATTACTAATAATAGTATTAGTAATACTACTACTACTACTACTACTACTACTACTAATGGTAATAGTAATAATACTAGTAGTAATAGTAATAATAATAGTAATACTAATAATAGTTAACATAATGAAAGAAAGAAAAATAAATAAACAAAATAAGAACATAAATAAGATAAAAGTTA
>NW_011499925.1:484984-508860 GCF_000495115.2 Populus euphratica
TGAAATGTATAAACTTGATATTAATGAAAGCAAAGCATAAACATTATAAAAAATACAAAGAGAGAAAGCAAGAGCATGATCTTGATCTGGACACCAAGATGCCTAAATGCATGGCAAATGCCTCCTTTTATAGGCCAAAATTGAAAACTATTGATTTGATGACTAATTGATGAGTGAGTGACCAACTTTTAACTTGGTGACAATCCTTATCTTCTTTTGTTTGCCCAAAACATCATTGATAACATTAGAATTGAAATCACTTGAAAACATAAAAGTTGTAGGAAATTGTCTTAGTTTTTTAGAAAAAGAAATGGAGGTCATTTGGATTTCTAAAACTCCAGATATAGGCCAAACACTGAACAATGTTCGCTCTGCAAGATAGATTTGGACTTCTTCATTGTTGCTACAATTTGGACTTGCAAATGACCTTATTAAATCTTGGGCTTCATATGAAAGTTATAAGTCTGTCTTACCTTTCCATCCATATAAAATAGACCTAAATCTGAGATCTACAACTCTAGATATGACCTAATTACCAAACAGTGCTTTAGTTTGGATTGTACTGACATCTCTTTGTCCTTTCAATTTCAATTCTTAAACTCATCAATCAATTCTTTCATTTATGTGATAGGTCTGCATTTAAAATGAACATTTACCATAAATTAAAGGTATTTTATATTATTAGATATGTTAATATAAAACATGTTTTGGTTAAAGAATATTTACCATAAATTAAATACATCTTATATTATTGGATATGTTAATATAAAACATGCTTTGGTTAAGGAGTTATTGATACTTCAAATGCAAAATAATAATATAAAATCTTGATAAAAATATACTTTTAATACTAATCATCCATGAAATATTGCATTATTAAGTTCCTTTTCAATTTCTTCATTCTTTTTTATAAAAATATATTGAATATACCTTTGCTAAAGGATATCATCAATGATCATGGAAAAGTTGCAGAACTTTTTAGATGCATTCTAGCATTGTAGAAGCAGAGACTGGTATCATTGAGGTCTTACGATAAATTGAAAAAGAAAAAAGAAAACCAATAACAATTCAAATACTGGAATCTAGAATGGAGACAACATGTTATGTACAACTGCTGTGCCTGTTTGAGTAGACATCTTCTGAATTAATGAACTTCACTGCTTTGTCTTCTTTATTTCGCTTAAGCAGGCTCTATCAACGTCACCGACCAAATCTTTCATATAGTTTCCTAGCGCAAATTCCTATAGTTTAAAAGATGTAGAATTTTTCAATCTTTCTTAGAGAACAGGGCATCCCTTGACCTTGATCCCCGGTGCTGTAGGGCATTTCGCCAATGGACAATGGTCAGAATTGTCAGCACCCCACCAAGCTGGGCCATAGATATCCTTGGATTGAAGGCTAAAATAAAGGATAACTCCCACGAAAGCAACACCAGCATCCAAAGCAGCTGATAAGATGTAGGTGTGCTGAGCCCACCATCCCTTGTACCTCCTGTAAATAACGTAGTTGAAGATAAATCCAACAAATGCCCAAGACCAGTAGTGCACAGTTTTCGCTGATGGCATGGCTGATGAGGCACTAAGGATAAGGGGAATGTGAATCAACTTGATCCATTTTTTCTCAGGGAATTTGCGCTGGAGAAACCACATTGGAACTGGGGCAAGGAGACCAATGAGGAACCACCAGTTCTGCTCCGGGTAGACTCCCTTGTCTGTGAACATTCTTAGAGGTCCTACTACTCCCCAGATGATTGAAGCATTGTAGAAGACATCGCTTCCAGGACAGGTCCAAGGACTCCCATCAGAAAGCAAGTCTGGATTGCAGATGTTTTCAACAGATGAGAGAAGCCACCATGCTGTGGCAAAGTAAACAGTGGAAGAAACTACTGTTCCAACTAGCTGTATAGGCAAGTCAGTAGACACAATAAAACCAAGTTAGTATCCTATATCCAAATGAAATAGACTAGTTAGAGGGTGGTCTGCATAAAGATTTACCTGTACAATGAACATAGATTTGGGGGGGATCTTCATATAGTGCCCTATTTTGAAGTCACCGAGAAAACTGAGTGCTTGTGTCATGCTAATGTAGCCATACGTCTTGAAAGCCACATTAGCAAGAGGTTTCCCTGGGTACATGTACCCAATAACCAATTCTGTGATCACATTTAGTCCGATTTGCTGCATAGATGTTTACACAGTTCATGAGTGATGGAGTGTGTGTATCTATTTCTTCCCAAAAGACAAGATCATACCATGTTTGTTGTCGCCTGAACGACTCCAACGGGTAAGGTGAACACTAGAGCAATGAAACAGGCTAGGAGAAGTCCCCACCAAGGAAGCTGAAGCTGATGGTCAAAACCTTCCACAGCCAGAAGCGAAAGAGCCAGTGATATAACCAAGATGGCAGTAAACCACCATTGAGGGACTACTGCATAGTTCTTCTTCATAATTCTTGTGTGCACATCACTAAACTCGTCTTTCACTGCAGTTGTCGTCTTCTTCCACATGTTTATGATATTTCTGCTCAAGAGAAAATTCTATATTAAAACAAACAAACAAAAAATAATTAATTAGGCTGGGGTTAATAAAATTAATGTTGAGGAAGATGGCTTACTTTCCGTCAAAAAGAGCAACATGAGTAAGGGTAGCTGTTAGAGATGCAAAACTCAATCCATATAAGAAGGCGAAGAAGATACTTAAATAGAGTTTGCTATAATTCTCATATTCCGCTAGATTAAGGTCGAATGTTTTCTCATTAAGAACACGGGTAATGTTGAATTTCTGACCATCTTCATCAAAAGTGTGAGAGGTAAATATGGGAAATCGCCTGGCTTCACGAAAGTTAGACCAGTATGCTATGGGGACAAGAACATACATAACCAAGATGAAACCAACCATAGTATTGACAATGGCAAAAAAAGGGTAAGCTAGGGGAGTTCCCAAGAAAGAGGCAACAGTCGCCCAGTCAAGACCAAAGGAGCCAATTCCAAGACCATTTAACCCTGCACCGATCTGTTGAGCAGTGATCGAGCGCTTCCATATCCAGCAAACAAAGGAGAGAGCTGATAGTGAAGGGAAAAAGTGGCCAGGAACAATATAGTAAGCAAAGCTTGCAACGAAGACAATGGCGAAGAATTGCAGCCTTGTACGTTCTCCCTTTTTTCTCTTTTCCTTCTCATGCAATGCCCTGCGGTTTGCATAAATATACATGCACCATTACACAAGTGTTTAATTAACAGGCTTTCCATACAAGTTTTTCAAGAGAAGGGAAGAAAGATCTAGAGTGATCGAAGTAGTACATACCTGAATAGAGAGACTTGGATAAGGGTTGCAGGCCACCACATGTAAGGCGAATCCACAAGAATTTTTCTGAACGTACCAGCCCATCCATAACCAAGCAACTGAATTGCATCAAGTGCCAGGAAACATTATAAGATACATAGAAACATTTCTTGACGTGTGTGTGTGTGTGTTTTATACCTGAGTGGTTTGTGCTAGCAACATAGCAGCGACAGGATGGAGCCCTCTGTGGTAGAAGGCTTTGATAATTGTAATAATGTACACTGCATATACACCACCGGCTCCACAATTGGCAAATATGGTGATCAATACATGTTCTTTCATGTTGAAAGGCCCTGGATTCAATGAAAATGAGCATTTTGTAAATGGGATCGAGATTTGTTTCTTTGGGAGTTTTGCAGCCATTAACTTTCCTATGGGGAGAACAAGAATCTGTATTGTAACTGAACCGATAGATAGCTGATTAGAACGATACTGGAAGAATTGATTCACAAAGGAAAGAAGGATGCACGCTGCCAACCCAAGAACCCATGTTCGAAATGTTAAGACTGCCAGTGTAGGATCATCGGTGGTTGGAACTGTAAGCCTGACTTGCTCAATTGGATTATCGTTCACTTCTTCAGCTTCTACATAAGCGAGGCATAGAATATTTATTCATTACAAACTGTACCCGACTTCACCATGCATGCTAAAAATATTAAACGTTTACAAAGCAAGCATCCTCAACTTCAATATTTGTCTGTGAGAAAATATTGTATAGCAGTATTTAACAAAACAACATTTTTTCTGAACAAAAACCATATATATATATATATATATATATATGTATATGTACACACACACACACACACACACACACACACACATATATATGTATATGTATATATGAGAGTGAAGAAGAGATGCATATGGTTGATTACCTGCTTCGTCAATTTCAAAATGATGCTTCTCATGATCAGGCAACTTGAATTGGGGCTCTGCTTCGTCGACTAAATTTGCCATGTTTCGTAGCTCCTCTCTCTATATCTCCTAGTTTTTTTTCCTGGGAGAGAGAGGATGAGGTTAGTCCTAGGCTATTAGCAAATCTCTTCAAAGCAACACAAACATTATCAAACCTATTTATGCAGATCCTACATCGTCCTTATTTGGAACATGCCTTCTATATTCTAGCATTGACTGACAGTTTGCAATAAAAAGACAAATTCTATTATGTAATAGCCATTCATTCACAGTCAAGGAAGCCCTTGCCTAAATTTGGTTGTCCGCCAACCTAGTAAACCTGCATCTGATGATTCATATGAAAAAGAAATGAATCCTGCATCATTTTCTGACAAAAAACTAGGCCAATGGGGCCAGCCAGTATTTACCTACTTTGAAGGATTCTAGTCTAATTATGTACATGTACATGCTATAAATACACGAGGCAAGGGCATCTCCAACGCCTGAAGCCAAAAAAAAAAAAAAAATCTCACTTCATTCTTTGTTTTAACAACTCCAACAGGACAACCAAAACAATAACTAGAATTCCTTTTCTTTTACTAAAATGCTATTCCCATATATCTATGAAAAAAAATCCAAAGTCAAATCTATAATATATATAAACATTATAAAATATTTTTTACAATCTTCAAAATACTTAATTAATATTAAACTCTTCAATATTTACTCTAGATTCATAATACTACTAGATTCATAGTACTTCTAATATGGATAATTATTTATTATACTAAATTCAATATACTTAATCTAGATAAACAAGTTTAATAATTAACATTCGCCTCTCTTGAACTTGTTCCATCCATCTTTATAATTCCAAGTTTCTTTTACAAATAACATAAAACATCAGTTTATAATGACTTCGTAAAAATACCTGCAATTTATTCATGAGTTTTGACATGAACTAACTCCATATAGCCTTTTTTTTATATGCTTTCTGATGAAATGAAATTGAGTATCAATATGTTTTGAACATTCATAATGAACTGGATTCTTTGCAAATGCTATAACAGACTTATTATCAATAAAGATTCGTGTAGCCTTGCTCTATTTCTACTGCAAATCTAGGCCCACCCATTTCCGGGGCTTCCACCTAGGTCCCCCTTATGGTTTTATTTCTGGTAGCCCACATGTCCCAAAACATGTACAACATGTTAGCAACCACCACTACTAATAAGGTCCTAGCTCTGGACACTCGTTTTCGATGTAGGATATCACAATCCCCTTACCTTAAGACGAGTCTTCCTCGGCTCTGATAACAAATGTAACAGCTTGATCTAATATGCTATATATTATCCACTTTGGGCCTCCTAGTTCACCCATTTCCAGACCTTCCACCTTAGTCCCCTTCACTATTTTGTTTCTAGCATTTCATAGGCCCTAAAATGCGTACAACATGTTAGTAACCAGCATTACTAATAAGGCTCTGGCTCTGGACCCTCGCTTCCAATGTGGGATATCACGGATAATGCAATAATAGATTATTTTTTTGATGTCCACGTGAAATTTGTTTCTCCTATAAAGAATACAGATCCAGTTGTGCTTTTTCTGTCTTCCAAGCTTCTTGCCCAGTCATTTTTACTATAACCTTTAATTTCAAGATTCTACAAAGAGGAATAAAACAATCCATAGTTTATAGTTCCTTTAACAAAAAGAAGGATCCTCTTTACTATCTTCAAATATGAACTTGGTTTCTCCATACATTTGTTAATCAAGTCAACTCCAAATAGAATATTTGATTTGGTACATGTTAAATAATACAAGCAACCACAATACTTTTATAGTACGTAGGATTAACTAAATCTCCTTCTCTTTTTTTAGTTAACTTGGTTCCATATTTAATTGGATTATCTACTAGACAACAATCTTTCATAGAAAATTTCTTCAATACTTCTATTGCATACTTGGTTTATAAAATAAAGATTCCATCACTGCACTGCTTCACCTCTAATCTCAAAAAATAGGTCATGAGACTTAAGTATATCATTTTAAATTCCTTCACCATAGCTTGAAGTCTTGAATCATAGTTTTATCATCCCCTATTAAAAGTATATCATTAACATATAAACAAACAAACATTATTTTGCCTTATAAACCTTTTTTCACATATAATGCATGTTCATAAGGGCATCTTGTGAATCCTTTCTATGAAAGATAGCCATCAATTCTAGAGTTCCATGCTCTTAGTGCTTGTTTAAGCCCATAAAGAGCTATCTTCAATTTACAAACCTTCTCTTCCTTTTCTTTGACCATAAAGCCAACTAGTTCTTCTACATGCACTTCCTCTTCAAGGTTGCCATTCAAGAATGCTGACTTTACATCCATCTAAAATATTTTATATCTTTTTTAAGCTGCTAGGGAAATCATCAATCTTACTGTTTCCATTCTTGTTACTAGAGCAAAAACATCTTCATAATCAACTTTATATTGTTGTTTGTACCCCTTCGGTACTAATCTGACTTTATATTTTTTAATTTCTCCTTTTGCATTCCTCTTTGTCTTAAAGATCAATTTTACTCCTATTGCATTGTTTCATTCGAGAAGTGTTGTTAATTTCCATGTATTATTTTTTATGATGGAATTGATCTCCTTTTTTATTGCTTTCTTTCATCTTTCTTCTTGAAATGCTTCTTCAAATGTAATAAGATCATTTCTTGAAAACAACAAAACATGTTAACATCATTAAGATTAAGATTGATTCTTTTTGTTACATCATAAATCTCTTCTATGCTTATTGTCTTTCTTGTTGTTGAACTTGAAGGACCCGCAAAACTGTTAGTTGATGGAGATGGAGCTAACATGATTTCTCCTTCATCTTTCTGAATATGTTCTTTATCTACAATTAGTTTCTGTGATTGATCTTTAAAATTCCAGTTCCATTCTTGCTCTTCATCAAACTTCACATCTTTTAATATTATTACCTTTTTTTGTCATTAGATTGTACAATTTGTAACTATACAAGTTTTCTCCATATCCTAACAGTATATACATTTCTGACTTTTATCTTCAAGTTTAGTTCTTATTTCTTCTTGAATTTTGGCATAAACAACACTTCCATAAATTCTCAAATGATCAACTATTGGTTTCTTCATACTCTATACTTCTTCTAATGTGATCTTCTAAAGTCTTTTTGTTGTAAATTTGTTCAACAAATACACAACAAATACAACAACATCTTTCTAAAACTTTTTTGTATAGTTTTTTTCTTTTAGCATACATCTAACCATGTTCATAATAGTTCTATTTTTTCTATTTGATACTCCATTCTGTTGTGAAGTTTGGGGCATTGTGAGCTAATGAATAATACAACTTTCTTTACAATAATCATCAAAATTATAAGAAATATACTCTCCTTCCTTATCTGTTCTTAAGCATTTTAGCTTATAGTCACTTTGTTTTTCTACTAAATTTTTAAACTCCTTAAATTTGCTAAGCATTTCCTTTTATTTTATTTTATTTTAACATATATAACCCTATCTTTCCATTAAAATCATCAGTAAAAATGAGAAATACATGTTTCTTTCTATTGATGTAGGCAAATTAAGGCCATACACATTTGAATACACCAGGTTGAGAGGCTAATATGCTTTTGAACTCTTCTTTAAGAATAGCTTTTTGTTTTGCTTTCCCTTTACACACACTTCACACATTCTACTTATATGCTCTAACTTTGGTATTCCAAGAACCATTTTGCTTTTCTCCATCAACATAAGTGATCCATAGTTCAAATGTTCATATCGCAGATGCCATAAATTCATCATTTTAAAGATTTCTGCCTTAAAATTTTTTAATAGATATATATTAAGATCTAGAGGGAACATCCTGTTTCTAGTTATTTTAATTGAAGCAATTGCAGCTCTAGACTCATAAAAAATCTTCAGATTCTTATCTTTCATCTGCACTTCAAAGCTTTTCTCTAGAAACTGCCCCAAACTCAGAATATTGTTCTTCATATCTAGAATATAAAAAACTTATGATATGAACTTTTGTTCACCATTCTTAAGTTCAATAAGAATTCTCCCTCTTTCTTCAACTGGTCTTCTTCAAAGATAATATTAACTTTATAACTTTTATCGATATCAACAAATATTTTCTTCATACCCTACACATGATTTAATGCTCATGTATCTAAATACTAGGTATTGGAGGTGTTACCATCAAATTTTCCACAAGCCAATAATAATATAGGCTCTTCATAATTAATTTCTTTCTCAACAAAGTTGAAATTCTTATCTTTAAATTTATGTTATGAACAATCTGAAGCAAAATGACCATACTTTTGACAATTATAACATTGTACTTTTGCATTATTATTCCTCCAATTTGAATGTCCTTCATGATTTCTTCCTCTACTTTTGCCACGACCTTTGAAATTAAAATTTTGATTTCGTGCTCCATCTTGATTTTGAATGTTCTTCCTCCTCTTCCTTTTATATGAATGAACCTTTATCTTTGAAATGCTTCTCTACCAGATTTATTAACATTTTTCATAGTTAACTTTATCTGCAATGCTTGTTCAAGAAATCTTCATTCTCCTTTTCTATCAATTATCTACTCATGGGTTTGCAGAGATCTCATTAATTCTTCTATTGTCAGATCTTTCAAATTCTTTGATTCTTCAATTACTACAACCACATGATCAATTTTTAAATCTAGAGACCTCATAATTTTCTTCATCACATGAACATCATCAATATTTTCACCATTCCTTCTCATTTGGTAAACCAAAGAGATTACTTTTGTGAAGTAATCTGAAACTGTCTCATTACTTTCTTTATTCATCAAAATCTCCTCTTGATGCTTGCAATTGTACCCTTTTTATCTTTTCAACTCCACTATAAGTCTTGTAAAACATTTCTCATACCTTATTTAACGTCTTTGCTAGTGCCACCATCTCAAGAGTTGCTTCATCAAATCTTTGATAAATGGTGAATAAAGCCTTATTATCCTTCTTTCTTGATTCTATTAATGTTTGTCTTTTTGTAGTACTAATTGATGCCTCTTCTCTTGTTGATTCTGGTTTAGTGTAACCATCTTCAACTAACTCTCATAACTCTTGTGATCTTAGTAGTGCCTTGTATTGAATACACCACAAATCATAGTTTTGTTTTTAAGACGGGGAATATAAAACTGGGAATTGTTGCTGTTGGAAGCCATATCTACTTTCAAGCTTCGATACCAAATTTGTTAGGAAAAAATAAAGATAGAACAAAGAAGGGGTTACTAATCACACAATTTGGTGGAATACAATGCACTAAACAATGGTACTCTTATATTTTTCATTATCAAATCCATACAATATATATAGACATTATAAAATATCTTTTATAATTTTTAAAATACTTAATTAATATTAGACTCTTCAATACTTACTCTAGATTCATAGTATTTCTAATATGGATAATTATTTATTGTACTAAATTCAATACACTTAATCTTGATAAACAAGTTTAATAACTAACAGTTTAAATGATTCTAGTCTAATTATATATATGCTATAAATACATGAGGTAAGGGCATTTCCAATGCTTGAAGCCAAAAAAAAAAAAATCTCACTTCATTATTTGTTTTAACAACTTCAACAAAACAACCAAAATAATAACTAAAATTCCTTTCCTATTACTAAAATCTCATTCATACGTATCTATGAAAAAAAGCCAAGTCAAAACCAAAACAATTGTTAATTCCCTCTTCAAAAATCAAAGTAGAACTAGAATCCTTACCTTTTCAAAGTTAGGCCCAAGCTCTCTGCAATAATTCCTTTTTTTTTTCAGTCTCGATCCTAAGAAAGGATCTCACCCTCTTAGATTTAACTTACTCTTTATAATAATTATTATTTGTCTTCTCTTGTTGCTGCGTCTTAAAATTGAAAAAAAAAGAAGCCAATTCCAAGACCATTTAACCCTGCACCAATCTATTGAGCGGTGATTAAGCACTTTCATATCCAGTAAACAAAGGAGAGAGCTGACAGTGAAGGGAAAAAGTGGCTAGGAAAAATATAGTAAGCAAAACTTGCAATGAAGACAATAACAAAGAGTTGCAACCTTGTATGTTCTTTTTTTTTTCTTTTCCTTATGATATAATGCCTCATAGTTTACATAAATATGCATGCACCATTACACAAGGGAAGAAAGATCTAGAGAGATCGTAGTAGTACATGCTTGATTAGAGAGACATGGATAAGGGTTGCAGGCCACCACATGTAAAGCGAAGCCTCTAGAATTTTTCTGAATGTACCAGCCTATCCATAACAAAGCAACTAAATGGCATCAAGTGCTAAAAAACATCATAATATACATAGAAACATTTATTGACACATGTGAATATGTTTGTGTATTATATGTGAGTGTTTTGTGCTAGCAGCATAACATAAATAAGATGTGTTGGAAGAAAGATAGATGTAGTATAAGATTAAAAATAGTAATGTAAAGTCAAAAACTCAAGAACCAAAAAAAAATTGAAAAGAAGGAATATTTTTTAGGAATTTTATTTGTTGACTGAACCAATCGAATGTTTCTCAACCGGACAGCCGATTTATTTAATTCAATTTGTGCACTGGTTTCTCTGTTATTAAAAAAAAAAGAAATTGACTTTAATTTTTAGCACCCCCTCTTAAACTTGATTTTTTTATAACTCCTAACATATATCTTATTTTTTGATGGCTTTATGAAGATATTAACGACTTGATCTTGTGTCTTCATATACTTGACTTTAACTTCCTTGACTATAATGCAATCTCGTAGGTAATGAAACTTTGTGTCAATGTGCTTACTTTTATAATTAAAAAACTTGATTTTTAACTAAGGCAATGGTTAATGAGTTATCCATATAAATCTTTATAGGCTTCTCTTGTGGCATTCATAATTTTTTCAATAATCTTCTTAGCTATATGGAATAAAAAAACACCATGTAATAGCTACACATTCATCTTCATATATTGATAATATGATTATAGATTTTTTTTTTAACTCTCTATGAATGTTTTGTCTTCTATGTAAAAAACAAAATCAGTAGTGCTTTTCTATCATCCATATCTCAAGTCCAATCACTATCATTATAATCCACAAGATCAAATCTATTATAATATCCATAAAATAAACCAAAATCAATAGTATCTTTGATATATTAAAGAATTCATTTCAAAACTTGAAAGTATGTTATGGTTAGTGTCTTCATAAATCTTTTCACAAGTTATACTCCAAAAAGAATATTTGGATGAGTGCATGTCAAATATCTCAAACTCCTAACTAGGCTTTTAAATGTTATAGAGTTTATCAAGGTTTTATATTATTATTTTGCACTTAAAGTATCAATAATTCCTTAACTAAAGTATGTTTTATAATAACAAGTCTAATATTATAAGATACTTTTAATTTATAGTAAATGTTCATCTTAAATACAGGCCTATCACATAAATCAAAGGATTGATTGATGAATTTAACTACTAAAATTGAGAAGACAAAGAGAATGTTAAGTTTAAAAAAGAGATGTTGGTTCAGTTCAAACTAGATTATTATTCAATAATTGGATCATATCTGGAGCTGTAGATCTTGAATTTTATTTTGGTTTATATGGCTAGAAAGCTAAGATATAGGCCTACAATATTTATAGTAATGCAAGACTTAATTCTACTATTTAGAAGTCCAAATCTTAACAACAATGAAGAAGTCAAAATTTATCCTGTAGCCGAGAAATTGTTTAGTGTTCAGCCCATATCTTGATTTCTAGAAGTCCAAATGACCTCATTTTTTTTTCTTTTAGAAACCTGAGATAATTTTCTAGAAATTTTATGGGGATAATTTGTTCAAATTCTGATGTTAACAATGATGTTTTTGGCAGATAAGAAGATAAGGATTGTCATCAAGTCAAAATATGGCCACTCACTCAATAACTAGTCAACAAATCAATAGTTCTAAATTTTAGCCTACAAAAGAGGCATTTTCCATGCATTTAGGCATGTTGGTTTTTAGATAAAGATCATGTTCTTGTTTTTTTTTTCTTTATATTTGTTTGTAATGCTTAAGTTTTGCTTTTATTAACATCTTATTTATGCTTTTCCTTCCCTTTCCTTTACTTAGTTAACTTATATCTTATTTATGTTTTCTTCTTCATTATGTTTAGTTAAGTTTATTATGTTAAGGTGAAAAGATTACACTGATGATGTAAGAATAAGTATGGCATAAACTCAACATGAACTTTAATGTTTGATACTAACATGTTTTGTTTTTGTTATCTTGTTCACTTAATACTTTGCTTGTTAAATAGTTAATCTAGATTTATGTTGTATAACACTTGGCACAGCAAATACTTGACACTTTATAGCATAACCGTATGGTATATCTATACCTGTGCTATGAAAGGAACTTGATTTATTGTTAAGGTAAGTTATAGTCATGAATACTTGACAATATTTACAAGTATTAGTATTATTCAAATAAGATAACTGACGTAATCATGTTAACAATTTATAATCAGATTGGAACCTCTTCTGTGTATGGTTTCCAATTAAGTAATAAAAAGAGTTTATATTATACTTGTTTGAAATACCATTAGTGGTTCCTCTAACCTTGATATTTGTTTTTATCATTTTTTAATCCTCACATTAATTTTACAATCTCAAATTCCTTTTTAACTTATTATTATTATTATTATTATAGTTAACTTCCCTGTGGTTTAACCCCAGTCTTGTCGGGATATTTATTACTTTGACACTCTTATACTTAGGAGAAGACATTAATCTTTTGGTTGTGTCAATCATGACCCACAAAGATCATCCTTTTGATCTTGTCATCTAGCTTAGTCCTTACTTGATCATTTACATGCATATTTCAAGTAAGTAGCATTTGGCTTTCTTCCATTTCATGCCTCTTATAGAGTTATGTCATTCAAACCCTTAGCAAGACACCTATTTGACAAATAGATAACATAATATATACCTTCAACCCAAAACTTTTCACACATTTTCTAGATTTTAAGCATGTTTCTTATCATGTTAAGGATATTTTTATTCTTTCTCTTCACCACACCATTTTATTGTAGGGATTTTGGCATCATTAAACGTCTCTTTATACAAAAATCTTCATAAGACTGATTAAAATTATTAGAATGAAATCCACCCCATATCCATCCTAAGTGATTTTATAGATTAATCACATTCTTTTTCAACTATAATGTCTTAAACTTCTTAAAACAATTAAACACATAAGATCTTTCTTTTAAAACTTTTTCTACTATAATTATCAATAAAAAAAATGAAAAATACAGATTTTTACCAATTGAACATGGTTTGATAGGACTACAAACATTTACTTATATCTTTAGTAGAGGTTGACTTTCTTTAGATGTAAACTTTTTTAGAAAGCTCTTGTCAAATTACTTACCCACTAAACATCCTTCAAATAACTAATTTAGATATAATGAGTTGTAAACCCTTCAACATCTCCTTTTGTGCCATTAACTTTAAGATATCGAAGTTTACATACCCAAGTCTCATATGTCAAAGCCAAGTCTCATCTTTCACACATGTTTTTAAACAATAAGGCATATCCATCTCTATGTTTAGCAAAAACATGATGTGTTTTTTTGTCATGATTACCTTTATAATCATAGCTCCATAAATATCAAGTAATTTCAATATATGATCTTTTATCTTAATCCCATAACCTTTCTCTAACTATTATATCAAACTTAATATATTTCTCTTTACAATAAGGAAATAATAGACATCATAATAAATTAATGACTTTTATTTTTTCAATTTTATGAGAATCATACTTTTTTATTTGATGAAAATTTTTGAATAATTGTAAAGGTGACATTACCTTTAATGGATTCATCAAGCTCCATAAACTTGTCTCTATCTCTATATATGTGATTGATGGCACCATTGTCTAGATACTACATATTCTATTAGCTTATATTTGTTTATAATGGACTAGTAATTGGTAGCTTCTTTCTACTTTTCTAAAACAAAATTGGCATTCTCCTAAACTTTTCTAGTTGGATTCTTGCAATCCTTAACATAATGACTGAACTTTTGAAATATAGCATTTAACCTTATTTTTGTTAAACCTGGGTTTGATTATTGCAAAACTTTTTATGCTTGCTTGGTGGTGGTTGTGTTTGTCTTATCTCAAAAGCGGCATCATCCAAATGTTAATAAACGATTATGAGTGCTTTTTTATCTTTTTTTTATACTTTTTGCACAACCTCTTTTCAGGAAAAAGTTAACATTGCTCTTTCTATAGGATTCATAAAGCCTTTCTCAACCATTTCTTATACATCTTAGAAACCTAGTCAAGCTTTTACTCTAAAATACCAAGTTTCGTAGTTATCTTTTATCAAACAAAGATATTGAAGTGGGGAGTTTGGATAAACAATTAAAATAAGCTTTAATACCACTTATTAAAAGAAATATAAATGTGATATAAGATCAAAAACAATAATGCAAAGTCAAAAACTTAAGAACAAAAAGAAGATTGAGAGAAAGGTATACTTTTATTATGTGTTTCTCTTTAAGCACTCTTAATTATTCTCTCTCTTTTGTGCTACTTAATAATGTTGGATTACAAGTCTTTATAAGCATAAAGTCATAGATAATTAAGAAATTAAACTAATACAAGAAAATTATAATTTGAACAAAAATTGTATTATATCGACAGAACCGATCGACCATTTCTTAGCCTGTTGACCGATTCCTCTATTTTTTAGAACAAACCAGAAATCGAGTTTAATTTTCAATAGGATGAAGTCCTTTATGCTAGAAATCTTTAATGATTATAATTATATACATTGTATATACACCACCGGCTCCATAGTTGGAAAATATGGTGACTAATACATGTTCTTTCATACTAAAAAGCCTTGGATTCAATGAAAATGATCATTTTGTAAATGGGTTTAAAATTTGTTTCTTTGAAAGCTTTACAGCCATGAACTTTCCTATAAAGAGAACAATAATTTGTATTGTAACTGAATCGATAAATAGTTGATTAAAATGATAATGGAAAAATTGATTCAGAAAGAAAAGAAGGATGCACTACCAACCCAATAACCCATATTCGAATTGTTAAGACTAGTTGCATAGAATGATCTTTTACATCAACACATCAAAACAATCAGAAAGTACTAAAAATATTAATTTAATATTATTTCAAGTCAAATGCACTTAAATGCAATTTTAACAAGGCATATATATACACACACATACTGTACTACTAGAGATGTTTAAATGCTTGTTGTAAATACACTAGGTAATAATAACATTTTATGGTTTATCCTCTCTTAAAATGGCTTTTCATCACTATTTACATCAATATTTTCTTGATATTTAAACAATGTCAATATATAATTGTAATGTGATGTATTACTTGTTACAAAATTTTAAAAATTAGGGATTGACTTGTAAACATTTTTATAGGTTCGGGTTTGATTTATAATTTCATTTTATAAAAAAAAATTATAATTTCATTAACATTGAAAATAGAACATAGAAATTATAATTTCCCTAAGTCTCACACAAAGATTACAAGCATGGTAATCAATTATAATCAAGTAAAAAAAGACTTGTTATAATATAAACCATTGACCTTCCAACTAACATCTTATCCTTTGTGTTTCACAGATATTCAAATGAACCCTCAAGTTCTCATTTTCACTTCCTCCACTTATGAAAAATAATTCACACTATACTTTATTTGATGGATGCAACAAGAACACGATAGGCTATTAAAACCTCTTTTCATCAACATTTTATTCAATTATATCACTTGAAATCTTCTTAAAAACTCGTTTGTTTTTGCATTTTAAAAATGTTTTTGTAAAAACTTAAAAAAAATTATTTTTTTCTTTGCTCCAAATTATTTTTTTTGTTTTTAAATAGTTTTAATATATTAATTGCAAAAGTAAAGATATAAAAATATTTTGATACATTTCTAAGTAAAAAGCATTTTAAAAAACAACAATTATAACACTACAAATGAGCTCTAAGACTATAAATCCATGCTCTTATTCATTATAGATATTTGAACAAACTTTACTAGACACAAATCAACAAGAAAAACCTTATATATTAAGAATAACAAACCAAATAAAATTATAGATTTTAAATCATATAGACCTAAATCTATAATTATTGGAAATATTAGATTCAAAACTTGATTTAGAATTATTAGAAAAAGAAAAAGAAAAATTTTAAGTAGAAAAAAGGAAGGGGTTATCCTTGATGAAATAGTCATTGATGATAACCCAAAAAAATAATATATAAAGTGGGTTTATAAAAAGAAGAAAGAGAGAATTCCAAGGTTTCTTAATTGAATTGATTTTTATTTATTAATAATTATCCCTTTGTATTATTTAGGAATTTATGAGATAAATAAATATGCATATAGTAAATAGTTTGCTATAAATATAATAGTATTATATGTATGTAAAACATAGTTAGGCTATGTCTTGTAAAATAAATCAATCATTTCCTTAAATGGAGTTAAGCTTTTGTGAAAGACACATACAAAAAAAATCATTTATATATATAGTATAATTTTTTATGTAATTTTCTTAGATAAAATAATATATTTACTCTCTACCAATAAAATCATGTTAATTGACACGACTAAAAGATTGATGTCTTCTCTCAAGTGCAGGAGTGTCGAAGTAATAAATAACCCTTATCTTCTTGGTGACAACTCTTGACTTGGTGACAATCATTATCTTCTATTTTCTGCCCAAAACGTTATTGATAACGTCAAAATTGGAACGACTTGCAAACATGAAAGTTGTAGACAATTGTCTCAGCTGTCTTGTGTAAAACATTCAGCTCATTTGGACTTCTAGAACTCCAGATATGGCCAAAATACCGAACAGTGCCCGGGTTGGAAGACAGATTCAGGCTTCTTTGTTGTTGCTACAATTTAGACTTGATAATGGCCTTTTTAGATCTTGGGCCCCATATGAAAGTTGTAGGCCTATGTCTTACCTTTCCATCCATATAAATTGGACCTAAATCTGAGATATATAGCTCTAGATATGACCCAATTACCGAACAGTGTTCCGGTTTGGATTGCACCGACATCTCTTTTCTAAGTTTGGCCATCTCTTTATCCTTGCAATTTAAGTTCTTCAAGTCATCAATCAATCCTTTCATTTATGTGATAGGCCTGCATTAAAAATAGACATTTACCACAAATTATAGGTATCTTATATTATTAGATACATTATTATAAAACATATTTTAGTTAAGGAGTTATTGATACTTCAAGTGCAAAATGATGATATAAAACCATGATAAAAATGCACTTTTAAGTACTAATCACACCCCCCAACCAGCTTATTACTAGTCCCTAGTAATCAAAGCGTAAAATAGAAAAACAATTTGTATATTCCACAAAGCAAGGTATTCATCATTTAACTTCCATTAGTCTATCCAGATAAACAAACTCTCATTAAATTTATATATCTGCTCAATACCACTTAACAAGATATTAATAAACCTTTCTTTTGTGCTCAATGTATCAACACATAATTATGGGGCTTTTCTTGGAAGAAAACAAAATTTTTGTTCTAATGTTTAAGGTTAACTTCCTTGGGTTGGGATTACTATTTTTGTCTTTTTTTTTTTAACTCTATATACATATACTTTAAAAACATCATGCATCTTTAACCCATGTAACGAGCTTTCAGCTAATGACTCCCAGACCAGTTGGTCTTAGGGCATTAGGTGTTAAGACACCCCTACGAGCTTAGTAACTCGGGTCGCAGATACTGATATGTAGATAGTGCAATGTTTGATTCCCTTAAGCTTTTCTCCTCAACCCATGTAACAAGCGTTGGGCCAATAGCTCCCAAGTCAGTTGACTTTAGGGTATTAGGTGTTAAAACACCCCTTCGGACTTAATTGCTTAGGTTAGGGAGGCTACGAAACCAAACTTATCTACATTTTTATTATCATCATTTTTTTTTCTTCTTTTTTTTCTTTTTTTTTTCTTTCTTTTTTTTCATGTTTTTTTTTTAATTATATACAATCCCTTTCCCTTAGTTGTTACCTTTAACAAAAGAACATAAATAATGTAATAATCCAATATGCAACCCACAATCATATGTTAAAGTGTGTGTGTGTAAATTAAGGTTTAAGAATACATGTTAAATAAGTATATGAGCAGAATTAAGTGGTAACAATACGAGAGTTTGTAAACCTGAATATTTCAGGAAGTATTATAATAGACCTTGTTAAGAATGGTTACTAAGATGCGTCTCAAGAGTCACTTTAACAAAAGAACTCCTTTACTCTGCCATCCTAGTAACAACAATTATGCACATGCTTTATGAAATGAAAAACAATTTTTTTTTATCAACTACTACCCTCTCCCCCCAACCAAAACGAGACATTGTCCTCAATGTTCTAAGGTAGAAAGATAGAGTATAAAAGATATCACCTGAAATAACGAACACTGACAAAACCTGAAACACACTAAAACAAAAATAAGAAATAACAAAACACAATAATAAAACCAAAAGACACAAAAATTCACAAATGAAGGCTCAAATCCAATCTAAGCTTTTTACGGCTTCCCGTAGATGACCAATTTATGCGACTCATGGAAGGATCAATCACAGGAATGAAAGATTGTAGTTGGTCAATCAACTGTTCAGCAGTAGCAGCAGAGATTATGATTTGTCGTGCAGAAGATGTTAGAAATTCCTGTTCCACAGCATGATCAAGAAAAGACAACAACTTATCATAATAACCATTAACATTTAACAAACCTATGGGTTTATGGTGAATGTGCAATTGAGCCCAAGAGGAAATATGAAAGATCTCTTCCAATGTGCCTAGACCACCTGGTAAAGCAATGAAAGCATCAGCATGGTTAAACATTGCATTCATTCGAGCCGACATTGTGGAGACCTGAAGTTCCTCTCCAATTGTTTTTCCAATGATGTCCCCTTGTGCCAAAGCTTCAGGGACGACCCCCAAAACTTGACTACCTCCTAAAAATGCAGCTATTGACACACCTCCCATTAACCCAAGACTGCCTCCCCCATACACTAAATGAATCTTTCTCTCAGCTAGCACCTAACCAAGATGATTTGCTGATTCTAAAAACTCCTTTTCTTTCCCAGGACTAGATCCACCGAAAACACAAATATTTCTTATTTGATGACCTGAGGAACTTGCCATTTCTACACACTTCTGTATTTGTTAAATGTATGGGTTGAGTAGAAATGAAAGGAAGGAAAAGAGGGTTTTATAGATGAGAAATTAGAAAGGCAATCATAACATCTATATGTAGGCCAGCTAGAGTCTCACACACTCTCTCTCTCTTTTTATTTATTTATTTACTTTTGAAAAAAAACATGTGTATGTACAGGTAGTTGTGATTGTGGCTCACATCTTCCCTTGGTTTTACGTCCAAGAACGGCTTAAACGCCCTCTATGGGTCGGGGATAGGCTTCCCATCCAGTTTTCTTAAAAACTGGCAAACAGGGTCTTTTTTAGTCAGATTCCCAAGACTAAGTCGATCATGTTCTTTATGAAATAGTGGCCATAAATCATGAATTGCACGATGCACATCTCCACTAGGATGCGTCTCAAGAGTCAATAGAAGATTATCTAAAGACTCCTTACTCAGGCCATCCTTAATGAATTGTATTTTATCTTCACGGTTTATAGATACCATTCCTAAAGAACGACATTGTGTATTACAAGTCCATCTAGCACATCGATGACAGACTTCTAGTCGTTTTGCACGACGTTTCTTTGCAAAAGTGCTTTTACCTGTTCCAGGCATGTGTGAAATAAAGAAATTAGAGGACTCACCTGATAATCGGACCTTTGCTTCAATCAACCAACGAATATCTTCAGGAATTCCATGATTCATTAACAATCTCAATCTTGCACATCTAGCACGGTAAATTTTTGTAATCGCATTCTGAGGCAGAGCGGGAAAATACTTTTTCAATTTTTCAAGATTAGTGTCCATTTTCAAATGAGAATTAGAAGAGAGATTCAAAGAATTGCACAAATATATACACAAATATCAGTTATTGTGGGAAACTGAAAGAACCGACTTAAGTCACGGAGTACCGTTATCCGCCATTTGACCGGGGTGAGAGAAACTAGCAAAAATCACTCAAAAAGAAACACAAAAACAATGTGAGAAAAACAAAATAATCAACCTTTATCTACAAGATCATTCAAACCAGCTGATTCATTTTCACTAGGAAAATTATCAAAGTAAGCTTTCAAACGATGTCCATTTTCCTTAAAATCATTGTCATTCATTGAATTCTCAATATCACAGGCCCCATAAGGATTGGTCCATCTTAATCTTAGCTCTTTAGGGAATGCATAGAGTTGAGAATCATAAAACAAAACTTTTTGACCAGTGTCAATTTTTTGACAATTTTCACAAGTTTTGCAGAATGCATGTGTGTCCTTGAACATGGTGGGCCAATAAAATCCATTTTGAAAGATTTTTGCAGCAGTCTTTTTTGACGAGAAATAACTTCCACATGCTTCAGAATGACAAAGTTTAATGACACTACTTACCTCATTGTCGGGAATGAATCTTTGAAATATTTGATCAGGACAATATTTGAATAAGTTAGGGTCATCACAATAAAAGCTCTTCACTTCGTTCAAAAACTTTTCTTTGTCTTGGGTACTCCAATCAGCTAGCAAATCTCCTAAAGCAAGAAAATTAATATTTTTATCATACCAAGGCATTGAACTAAGAGAAAGTAAGGATTTGTTAGGAAAGTAATCATCGATTGGTGTGATGTCAGATGTCGAATCTGTTGTCACTGTTGACAAAAGATTCGCATCAACATTTTCGGTGCTTGTTTCATTCGTGATTTCTTCCTCAGAATAAACCATTTGCAAATCTTCAGTTTCATCCAATTCATTTTTACTTAAAGTAGATTCAAGTTGATCATAAACTAATTCATCAATATGATCTACTTCTTGTAAATCATTATCATCTCCAGGTTGCTTGCAAATGTTGAAAATATTCATCTCCAATGTCATGTTTCCAAATGATAGCTTCATCAGTCCATTCCTACAATTAATCAATGCGTTAGAGGTTGCAAGAAACGGACGTCCTAAAATAACAGGAAATGAATTACATGCTTCAACAGGTTCTGTGTCCAAGACAATAAAATCCACAGGATAAATGAATTTATCGACTTGTACTAACACATCTTCAATTATTCCTCTAGGCACTTTTACAGATCTATCGGCAAGTAAAAGAGATATAGAAGTTGGTTTTAACTCACCTAGATTGAGACTCTGAAAAACTGAATATGGAAGTAAATTCACACTAGCACCAAGATCAAGTAAGGCTCTTTCAATTTTATGCTCTCCAATAAAGCAAGAAATTGTAGGACAACCAGGGTCTTTATATTTCAAAGCATTATTATTCTGAAGAATAGCACTTACTTGTTCGGCTAGAAAGGCTTTCTTTTTCACATTCAGTTTCCTCTTCACAGTGCATAGATCTTTCAAAAATTTAGCATAGGAAGGAACCTGTTTAATAGCATCCAGCAAAGGTATATTGATCCTTACCTGTTTGAAAATTTCATAAATTTCAGAATTGTGATTGACTTTCCTTTGTTTGGTCATGGCTTGAGGAAATGGAAGTGCTGGCGGTGAATCAGTCGTTTCTTTGCAATTTTCAGATTCAACCCCTTCCTTACCCTCAAAGATTGACTCATCATCTTTCTCATAAGGTTCAAGAGAGGGTTTTTCAATAACCTTACCACTGCGCAGAGTAGTGACTGATTTGACTTGATCCATGTGTTGGCTTCCGGAACTACTTGCATTTGCATTGTATTGCCCTTTGGGATTTTGTTGTGTTTGAGATGGAAACTTACCTTTCTCTTGGAAACTGAGAGCAGATGTTAATTTTGCAAGAGTATCTTTAAAATCTGTCATGTTTTGAGCAAGTTGAGTATTGATTGTCTCTTGCTTTTCAATGAATGCATGCAATGTTTCCTCAAGATTTCTTCTAGGAGGTGGAGCATAAGGAGGTGCATATCCATGAGAATTTTGGAAATTATGGTGTGCTTGAAACGGTGGTTGTGAAGTTTGTGCATTGTCACTCTTCCAACTGAAATTTGGGTGATTCCTCCAACCAGGGTTGTATGTTTGGGAGTATGGGTTGTGGTTGGCCCTTTGAAAACTGTTTAAAGCATGGGCTTGTTCATGGAGACATTCTTTAAAAGAAGGCAAGGTTGGACAATCGTTGGTTGAGTGTTCATTTGTTTCACAGATTTGACACACAATGTTTTCAACAGATTTTAATTGACCACTCTTTTTCAATTCTAGTGCCTCGACTTTTCTAGCTAAAGATGCAAACTTGGCTTGAAGGTCATGATCTTCCCTAAGGTTGTACATACCTCCACTAGATGTATGAGGTTGAGTTTTACTCGGTGCCTCACAAGTACCCGCGGTGTCCCAATTTTGAGCATTTTCAGCTAACAAGTCTAAGTACTCCATTGCTTCATCAGGGTCTTTATCTTCAAAAGTTCCATTGCACATCAATTCAACCATTTGCCTATCTTTAGGTGTTAACCCTTCATAGAAATGTGAAACCAATCTCCATGTTTCAAAACCATGATGAGGGCAAGTACTAAGCAAGTCTCGATACCTATCCCAACATTGGTAAAATGTTTCTCCTGGTTTTTGAGTGAAAGTGGTGATTTGTCTCTTGAAAGAGTTTGTTCTATGAGATGGAAAAAACTTCTTTAAAAACTGTTGTTGCATTTCATCCCAAGCACGAATGGATCCTGGTCTTAAATTTTGTAGCCATGTTTTAGCTTTATCTTTTAATGAAAAAGGAAAAAGCTTTAATCTAATGGTGTTCATGCTACAATTTAAATTATTATATGTGTTGCAGACCTCCTCAAATTCCCTTAAATGCAAGTATGGATTTTCCAATTCCAAACCATGAAAAGAAGGTAAAAGTTGAATAATACCTGGTTTAAAATTAAAATGAGATGCATCAGGAGGAAAAACTATGCATGATGGTGCACTTGTTCTTGTGGGATTCATGTGGTCTCTAAGTGTTCTAGCACGGTTATTCTCATTATTCTCATTATGAAGTGATTGATTATCTTCTTCGGCCATATTTTCTGAAAATGATGAGGATACCCTACAAAGTCTACCACTTGATGTACGTGACCACACTCTCATGCACGTGTAGGAATAAAATAAAAAGAAGAACAAGAAAGCAAAAGAAGGAGGAAGAAAACAAAATAAAAAGAAACAAAAGAAAAGAAACAAAGTTATATACAAGAAAAGTGAAAAGAGAAAATAAAATAAATACTATAATTTATACAAGAACTTACCTCCCCGGCAACGGCGCCAAAAACTTGACACGACTAAAAGATTGATGTCTTCTCCCAAGTGCAGGAGTGTCGAAGTAATAAATAACCCGGCAAGACCGGGGTCGAACCACAGGGAGGTTAATTGTACAAATTATAAACAACAATTATAAAACAACAATAACAACAACAACAATAGTAATAATAATAATAATAATAATAATAATAATAATAGTAGTAGTAGTAGTAGTAGTAGTAGTA
>NW_011499925.1:509632-580742 GCF_000495115.2 Populus euphratica
CATCAATAAATCCTTTCATTTATGTGATCGACCTGCATTTAAACTGAATATTTACCACAAATTAAAGGTATCTTAGGTTATTAGATATATTATTATAAAACATGCTTTGGTTAAGGAGTTATTGATACTTCAAGTGCAAAATGATGATATAAAACCATGATAAAAATGCACTTTTAAGTACTAATCATTAATGCATGAGATGATATTTAAAAATCTAAAGTGTTTTCTAATGAGATGTTTTAATAAAAAAGTTAGTTCTTTTAGATAGAGTTATGGATTTTAACACAAATAATTCAAAACAATCTTTGTTTTGTTCCTTAAGTGAGTATTTTATATTTGTATGTTTGTGTTTATTCATATAATTGTTGCTGACATTTTTATAAAATTAAATTGTTATTAAAACATAGAATTTTAAAATTTCAAGTAATTATGATTAAAAAAAATATTTTCTCACACTTACACATACTTTTTGATAAGTTGCTCTGCATAGTAGTACATATGACATGACTAAAAGATTCATGTCTTCTCTCAAGTGTAGGAGTATCAAAGGAAAAAATAATCTAACAAGACCAGCGTCGAACCATAGGGAGGTTAATTATATAAATTATAAATAACAATAATACAATAACAACAACAACAACAACAACAATAGTAACAATAATAATAACAATAGTAGTAATAATAATAGTAGTAGTAATAGTAATAATATAAGAAGAAGAAGAAGAAGAAGTTGATAAAAACTTTGAGATGGAAGATTAACGTAAGGATTAAACAATAATAACAACAAATGTCAAGGTTAGAGGATCCACTAATGGTATGCCAAATAAGTATATTATAAACTCTTATTACTCAAATAAAAACCACACACAAAGGAGGTTCCAATCAGATTATAAATTGTTAACATGATTACATTAGTTATCTTATTCGAATAATGCTAATACTTGTAAATACTATTAGGTATTCATGCTTATAGCTTATGTTAACAACAAATTAAGTTTCTTTCATAACTCACGTGTCGGTTATACCATACAATATGGGTTATGAAAGTGTCAAGCATTTGTTGTACCAAGTGTTATACAACATAAATCTAGATTAGTCATTTAACAAGCAAAGTATTAAAGAGTGAACAAGATAACAAATACAAAACATGTTAGCATCAAAGATTAAAGTTCATATTGAGATTTCGAGCTGTAGGACCAATTCGGATTTTTTCATTGTTACTACAATTTGGACTTGAAAATGACCTTATTAAATCTTAGGCTCCATATAAAAGTTGTAGGCCTATGTCTTACCTTTCCATCCATATAAAGTAGACCTAAATTCGAGATCTATAGCTTTAGATATGACACAATTACAGAATAGTATTCTGATTTGGACTGCACCAGCATCTCTTTTCTAAGTGTGGCGACCTCTTTGTCCTTTCAATTTTAGTTCTTAAACTCATCAATCAATCTTTTTATTTATGTGATAGGCCTACATTTAAAATGAACATTTACCATTAATTAAAGGTATCTTATATTATTAGATATGTTATTATAAAACATACTTTAGTTAAGGAGTTATTGATACTTCAAGTGCAAAATGATGATATAAAACCTTGATAAAAATACACTTGTAAGTTCTAATCAACATGATATTTTAACTAGTGGTGTATCAAAAGTTTTAATATTATAGGAATTTCTTCTTATCAAATAGAATCAAAATGAACTCCTTGAACGCAATCTTGATTTGAAGATGTTTAAACTTAAATTCATATAATCAAGTCTTTATATAATTTAATTTGGCATCACAAAATATATTTTCATTGCCAAGTTTATTATCCAAAAATTTTATCATTATCGAAATCAATACATTGTGAAAAATACCTCATAAAAAAATCTTTTATAATATATTTTGATGTTATCACTCGAATTATTTTTAACTAGATTACATAAATTTAATAAATGATGTTTTACACTTTGATCATACTATTTTATTTTTAACTAATTTGAAAGAGTTATTCTTAACTTATTTTACTTTCAACAGTTAATTTATTGTACTTTCAAAAGCTCTTGTGAAACTTATTTTCTTTTAAAAATGTGTTATAGTCTTTTTTAATAGATGGAAGAATACATTAAAAATTCAAAATATTTTACTCTATCTTTCTTAATAAGAGTAATGGCTATGCAATGATTTTCACCTAAAAATACAACTTTTTTTCACCTCATTTAAATTACCTTACAACACTTTATGCTTATAAACTCTTTAATTTAAAAGCTTTTATTATTTTTATAATCCTCTTAAAATTTTAAACTTTATTTGCATCAATCATCCCTCCCACATTCTTGATATAAATTATAATTCATAAAGATATGAGTTCAATCTATTATATTTATTGAAAAATCCTTAAGAGAGAAAATCTATTGTGAAAGTGCAAGTAGCACTTCAATTATTTAAAAAAAATATTTGGTTATGAATCATTGAAAAGTTAAGATCTTGATCTTAAAGAAAGATTATGAGTGAAAGGTTTTGTAATCTTATTCCCATAAAACAAAACAAAAAATCAATGTCTCGGTAAGGTCCCACTTGTTAAGAAAATCACGAGTTAATAGTGAATATTTGAATAATAGTCTAACGAGTAAAGTAGGTGATTGTTCAAAGCATTAGAAACTTGTTATATCTCTCTTGATCTTTATCTCATTTTATTTGTGCGTTTCATATTTGATATTTGTTATATAAAATCTGAAGCTTTAAAATTATTAAATTTCTTAAAGTATCAAATATTCAATTAAAACCTAATTCACCTTCTTTTAGGTGTTGTTTTAGACTTTCAAGAGAGTCTAGTATTAAAAATGAAGGTATTTGATATTGTTTTTTGTTTTTATTTTTCAAATATTTGAAAAGAAAATATAAAAAAAATGATTTCAAATTTTTTAGTGGATTATATCTCGAGTTATAGCTAAGACTTGGTGTAGGGTGCCTCATATTCAATTCAAGAGCTTGTTTAGTGTGCTCAAGCATTTAGGCTATAACTAGGTTTGAGGTCTCGAAATTTAGTTAGGACCAAGTTTGCGGTTTAGGTAAGGAATTGGGTTAAAAGGTTTAAGATTTAGTTTTAAACCATGTATATGGTGTCTAGGGTCTAGACCTACACTTGGTTCGAAGTGACCAAAAATTGGTTTGAATTTAGTTCAGAATAGTCGAAATTTAGGCCAAGACTTTCTTTTAGGTGCATAAAGTTCGAGTTAAAATCCAAACTAGAGTACTTAGCATTTAAGTTGGGACCTTAAACTAGGATGTGTAAGAGTTTGTCATAAAAATTAAGATTTGGTCTAAAGAGTTAAAGAGTCAACTAGAGCAATTTAGGTTTCTTTGGGACCTTGGTTAAGGGCAGGTTTATAACAATTAGGGTTCAAGTTGGTGTAAAACAAAGTTTGAGGTATTTCTAATTATGACTAGGCTATTATTAGAGTTTGGGATACATTAGGATTTAAGTCAATGATATTCAAGATTTGTTATTTATATTAAGATGCATATAGAAAATTATTTGAGATATTTGAAGTTTGAGCTAAATTTGATATGGATTATGGTTTAGGTTAGAATTAATATTGGGATTGAATCATGAATAAGTTTAAGTTATTAGGTTTTGATTTCCATCTAAATTATATACTTTCATCTAAATTATATAGTTTAGATGAAATTATATAGTTTAAAAAGAGATTATGTTTTTATTTAAGGATGTAATAGATATTGTTTTTAAAATTTATTTTTTATTTTTTAAAATTTATTTTTAATATTAGTTAATTAAAATCATATAAAAATATATTTTTTAAAATAAAAAAAATAAAAAAATATATAGTTGTAACATGTTGTGAAAAAACACCTAATACGAAGAATTAAGCCAAGACGGATTACGAGATGCTAAAGAGTTGGAGAACTGAGACTCAGCGATAGACAGACAAACCCAGCTAAGATACGAGACAATTTTCTCGAATTGAGAAGGGAAAAATACGATGGGTGGTAGTGGTGGTGAATTGAGATACGAGATTTCACAAAATGCATACATAAAACTAGTACTCCACTCTCTCAAGCACAAAACCTCCGCCGTCAACGGGGTTTTCGTTGGCAGTTCCTGTGACGATGTTGTCCAGATCATCGACTCTGTTCCTCTGTTCCACAACCACCTAGGTCTCCTGCCTCCCCTCGAGATCTCTCTCATCATGGTAAACTACTAGCAATCAATATTTTCTTTTTCATTTTTGGTTAATTAAGTAAGATCCTTTGTTAATTCAATGTAATTAACATGTACTTATTAGTTATAATTTGAAAAGTTCAGGGATTGATTTATACTTATGAGATGAGAATGTTGAATTTTTTTTTCTAAAAAAAAAAATGGGTTTCTTGAATTATTTGTGAATAGATAGAGGAGTATTATAGCGCTCGAGGTTTGGGTATAGTGGGTTACTTTCACGCAAATGAGAGGTCTGATGATGTGGAGCTTGGTAATGTTGCAAAGAATATTGGCGATCACATCTATCGCTACTTTCCCCAAGCTGCCATTCTTTTGGTATGTATTCTTTCTGTTGTAGATGATGATGCTCTTGTCTGTTGTTTCTTGCGGGCTTTCATTTTGAACCTTTTCTATGCAGTTAGATAACAAAAAGCTTGAAGCTTTGCCAAAGGGGAAAGATTGGCTCCCTGTTATGCAGGTTAGTAGCTTTGTCTTGCGTAATTTATCTTCTCAGTCACTGCATAGCCAACCAAAGGCTCTTTTATGATGGAACCACCACTTGCTAAATGTTCCCAGCAAACATTAGATGTTTCAGATTATAAATGTCTTCCAAATATTACATTATTCTACTAAAACCTTTTGAGTGGCTTTAGAACCACTGCTTTTGATATATCCACAGATAGGACGATAGTTTATGTCCACTTTGCCAAGGGTCAATGGCATGCCTATGATTTATTCTGCAACAAATGAATTAATCCAATTTATGTTGTGTTTCATGGTGTTTTATCTAGTGATTTGGGCTGTTTGGGAGGGAAGGAGGGGGAGGAGATAAATCTAGCTTGGAATTGGTTGCAAGGTGTTACTCATCTGGCAATGTAGGTTCAAAAATCTTCGAGCTGACATGACATCTAGTGGCATGAACTCTAGGGGAATAATAATTTATTAGTCTTTATGAGTCTCGAAAAATATTTGATTTTGATGATAGCTGTAAGACTAATTGAAGAGCACTGTGGGGTGTCTAAAAATGCTGTTGCACATTGTGACAATGAAAGAAATGCAAATCAACGTGAAGTTTTCTGTAAGCCTACCAGTCTACTATACTTGATGTCTGATGCTTTTTGCTCTCCTATTTCAATGTATGCATAACCTTGCCCCAAGAACTCTCTCTCTCTCTCAAATAGAAACACAGGCTTCCATTTCAAATTCTAATGATTTACATCAGTGTTGATAACCCCAGGCATAGTCTCTAAGAACAGTTTCTTATCCTGAGAGCTAAAGCCTAGTCTAACACATTCATGAGCCGCTTGACTTGGCATCACTACATAACCATCAATATAAAAGAGAGGGTTGTGCTGTGTGAGAATTTGTTCTGTGTTATGGTTTATGGACAACTTGGGTCCCTGATATGTTAGTATTTGTATGGACAACTTGGGTCCCTGATATGTTAGTATTTGGACATTGTTTCTAGTATTAGCTGTTTCTTGAACATCAAGGCCTCGGTTTGCATTTGTATCTAATTTTACTAGTTTGTAATCACAAAAGGATCTAAGGAAAATTTGGTCCAATAACAATTGGGGTGTTAATTTTCTAATGAGCTTAGAAATGGTCTGGTTAGAGTTAAACAAATTGGGAACTGTAGTAGGTGATTGCATTTGAATTGATGGCAGAATTGAGTGTAGTTAATTGCATGAATGAAGATCCAATGTGGATAGTTAGTTAGATTAAGGAAGCAACATCTGTGAGAAGGGACTGTGCTGGATTGTTCTGGGAAGAAGGGAAATGGTTGTTACATGGCTTTGATGTGCTTGATAGAATACATGCCAAGAATAGGAGTTGAAGGAGCATATTGTTTATTATCTGCTAGACAGATCAGTCATAAAGAGGGAAAGGAGAACGTGATGGTTTAAGGAAAGAAGTACTGGGGAAATGGCTAGAGGGCTGTATATGTAATCATGGTGAAGTTTGAGTAATATAAACATGATGCTTGGTGCAAAAGAGCAGGCATATCAGGAGATGAGCATGAATAATGTTGCTTAGTCAGTTGCAGTAGCAGGATGTCATGATTCATAACATCCTAGTTCTTGTATCACCTACATTTGAGAATTTAGTCATCATTTTGTAATGCAGTGCTAACCCACCATATAGCTGCATGCATCAATCCTTGTTCGTCTAAAGCATCTGCGAATCTGATCTTTGATTTGTGAGGTCTCCGTCTTGTTTTCAAAAACTGTATGGAGTTGGGACTTGATTTAGTGGAGAGTTCCTGTCCAATTGAGGTATATTGTGTTCTCAATGTGGCTGCACACACCTGTGTTTGATAGGGAGGGAGTTATACCTCCAATGGGTTTTGACAAGGTCTACTTCTTGCCAGGATAAGGAGCAATAAAAAACTGATTCCATTTAATTCTGGTGAATAACAGTTGGAAAAAGATCCATGTGGGAAAATTAGGTCCAAAACTGTGAACAAAATAAACTTGTGTGTCTAAGCATTTGTGACTTTGATATACTCTTTTCAGGAAAGTAGACCTCTCATTACATGAGGTACAAAAACAATGTGTTGTCTGAATCTCAATGGTGTGCATGCTGATTCTCAAAAAAGTCACTCCATTGGCTTCCCATTTGCAATTAGAATCCTGTAAAAGTTCCAGGGAGCCAGGCAACACACGATGTACTCTATCAATAGAGTGAATTTAATTGATAGTTATTCCTTGTTGTGCATCAACTATTACAAAATCATTTCCCACCAGGAGGCTTGTGTAATCTGCATTTCTTACTCTGTGGATTCCAAAATGCAATTGCCATTGCTTCTCCTATTTCTGGAATCATCTTGCTTGTGCTCCTCTGGTTTTGACTAGCTTAAGAACCTTGTGCTCATGAATTGCGCATCATTCCTGTTTTCTGAGCATCAGAGAAGATAGTAGCATCTGTGTAAAGCTTGAAATTACCTTGTGTTGGGGGCATCAATACTTCTCTTCAACTATCTTTTAAACTCTATTGTGATCTCTCCATTGCTGCTCTGTGGTCTGATAGAAGTTAATGGCTCTATTGATAATAACTATAACTCTACTTACATGCCAGAATTAATTGTTTATCCATATTTAGTGATTTATATATATGTTGAAATATCAATGATCATCCGTTAAGTTACCTTTTACAGATATGCAACAAGTTACTTGTCTATGTGTTTACTGATCTAAGGTCTTTTTCATGCCATCAGCAACATGACATGTTTTTGGTGTGGTTATCTGTTTGAACTTTTCTTTTGAGATTTCATTTATTTCTTGGTTTCTCCTTTGTTAGCATTCCGACAGTTACTTTTGTGATTATCCTGTAATAGTTCACTGCTGTGTTAAAAAATTAAACAATCTCACTCCCCTACCATAGCGCCACCATTACCTCATACCACTCACTAATTGATAGATGAACCCTAGCATGATGGTCCCATTTAAGGTTCTTTTGTCAAATTGGCACAATAAATGTTAAATATTGTCAGAATGACACTATTTGAAAAGGATTCGGTGAAATAGCATACTTTCACCTTGTCATGCTTCTGAAGTGGGACAAGGTGAAAGTCTAATCATTTGATTCAACCAGTCGCCCTGTTTGATCCAGTTGTATTAACAGGTCAATCATTCCACATAAAAACCATTATTTAATGAATTTTTTTTTCAAATATGTTCTTTGAGTCAAAATATACATCTGTCTTGTAAACTCTAAAATAGACTACAGCTAAAATAATAGAAAGTTATTATTCATATAGTAGTTGTTCTTTATTTTTCAATGTCAATGATGTAGTCAAGCTTGTGATAACAGGTAATTCTAAACAGTTAGGTGTGGGTTTGTCATAACTAAATGAGGATCTGCCTCAATCAGATTATGTGGATATCCTAACAGATGTATTTATGATCATTGGGACAGTTTTAGGCCCAAGAAGAGGTCTGGTCGCGTTAGACCAGAATAACGGCTAAAAAAACCATAAAATTTTATTCGATTGTTGGATCGCGCTTAGATTTTTATAAGAGTTCTCAGAAGTTGTATTCTCTATAGCAGCTATTGTGTCGCTACAGGGACCATCGGATATCTAGATATAAAAAATCTCGCCAAGGCCTCTTGTTTTTGGTAGTTTTGAGATTTTCTATGTTATTTTCAGAATTAGTCGATCAGTTTTACTAACCATTAAGAACTGGTTGATTGGTTTTTACCTTATTGCACTTTAGAAGCGCTAAATTTACTAAATGTTGTTACTTGGCAGCTTGACAACTACCTTGTCACGTTTAGGAATAACGACATTTAGTAAAAGTAAATGCCGCACTTTTGAAATGCGACAAGGTGAAAGTGTGCTGTTTTGCCATAACATTTACAAACGGTGTTATTCTGTTAATTTTTTATGTTTACTTTTCTAATTGCCCAATTTAGCCCCCATTTAATGAATTTTCAGTCAAGCGACTAAGTACATTTGTTCCCTTCTTGTACTAGCTTTATACAAGGGATGCATCCAAGAACTGGAAGCTAGCTGGATCAGATGGAGGCTGCCAATTGACAACTAAGGAACCAGCTGCAAATGCTGTTCTATTGGATTATATTTCATCGAAGAAGTGGGAGGATGTGGTGGACTTTGATGACCACCTCGATGACATTACCAAGTAAGCATCTTATCCATGTGTGAGTGTGAGTGAATGGTGTCTTCTGTTTTCATATACATGCAGACAAGTTTAGCATCAGGCACTGCTTTGCACCTTATTTATTCATAGAAATCATATCAGCAATTTGTTTTTGTATTTGCAGGGACTGGCTGAATCCAGAACTCTTCAAGTAAGGTTGGCCCCAGCCGTGCATGTAGACCAGACGAAATTTAAATGTTAATGATTCGGATGAGTATTGGGCTTGTGGTTGCCATTAATAAGAAAATTTTGCAGTGATATATCTGTGTTAAATTGTGAAGTTTCCCAGATAAGGAACATGATATTTTCTTCTGATAAGTATTACTGTGTTGAAGTTCAGAGTTTTAAAAGTGGAATGGCTGCCCCTCTCCATAGATACATCACTACTATCTGTTTAATCTCTAATTTTCCTCGTCAAATAGACTGGATATGTAGTTTGCTAGGTGATTCCCTTAGAGTTCTTGTATTGATGCTATATCATGTGATCTGTTCTTCATTGGAAGCTCGTTGTGCGATCTTGAGGGCAAAGCATTAGCCTTCATACAATTTAATTCAAAGGGAATCTTTGTATTGGGGAGGTAAGGCTAGAAAAAGGGCCAATTAGTATGCTACTAGGCGATGTGGGGGTAGTGCCTCCCACCACTTCATCTCAATTGTATGGTTTTCGGAAGAGCTATATACTCCAATCATATACTCCAATCACTCTAGAAAGGTAAGCCTCAAGAAATCCAATACCATTTGACGTAGTAGCTATTGCCAAAGCCTTGCTTTGATGATACGATTGTTTTTTTGAGTAGTTTTTGTGGTACGAAAAAAGTGTGATTAGATGTAAATAATTGGATTTACATACGTGTATTATAGTTAAGGTTCATGTGTAGTAAATTATATATAAAATGTTTGGTTGTAATTGTTTTTTAAAAGTGTTTTTTATTTAAAAATATATTAAAATAAATAGAATTTTATGGAATCAAGTTAAAAAACATATAAAAACTGTTTTATGAAAGTTATGTTAAATTTATTTTTTTAACAAATTTGAAAGTATTAAACACAATTTAATATATTAGCAAGCATTGTTTTTTACATCACAAACATAAAAAATAAGACTAACATCCGAAATCATTTCAACAGTTGGTAATGAAGAATGAATAGGAGATACTATTGCCTGATGTGGAATACAATCAATAAAATTAAGAGTTCAGGGTTTAATTTTTTTAAAGAATTTTTTAATTTATAATTATAAATATTTGGATTAGTTTACAGTAATTTTTAAAAATTCTGAAATTAACAATAGTAAATGTTTTTAAAAAAATTTATAGTAATTAAAATAGAAATTTTTAGGAAGCAGGTTTAGAACCTGCTGAAGTTACATTTTCACTTAAAGAAATTTTGGGGAGAGAGAGAGAGAGAGAGCAAAATAAAATAAAATAAAATATAAAGCACCCTCACAGACCAAAGAAAGGTTTGAAGAAGAATAACATGTGAATATGAACTGAAAGTGGAAAAGGAAATGATGTCCTCTTCCTCTCTATCTTCTTCCCTTCACTGTTTCCCAACACCTGCCCCCACTTTCCAAAACCTCAAAAATAATGATCGTCTGATCCACAATTTCAACACTCCGCTTGAGCTAAAACAACTCCATGCCCGCCTTATCAAAACCAACACTCCTCTCTCTATCCTCCCTTTAACCAAAGTTGCTTTTGTTTGTGCTCTCTCCCCTTCCTTCTCTTATGCCCACCAAATCTTTTCTCATCTCCTTGAAATACCTCAAACTCCCATTTGGAATTCTTGTTTAATACGTTTTGCTGAGGGCGATTGCCCTTCTAATGCCCTTTTGTTGTTTTATCAAATGCGTTTGTTTGATGTCTTGCCTGATACTTTCACTTGTTCTTTTGTCCTTAAAGCGTGTCTGAAACTATCTGATGTTGTGAATGGTAAAATCATTCATGGGCTTCTTCAGAAGCTTGGTTTTGGCTCAAATTTGTTCTTGCAAAATATGATCTTGAATTTGTATGGTCTGTGTGGGGAGACGGGTGATGCTATGTTGTTGTTTGAGAAAATGCCGCAACGAGATGCTGTTACTTGGAATATAGTGATGGCCCAGTTGGTCAAGAGGGGAGATATTGATGGTGCTTATGGCTTTTTCTTGCGGATGCCTAACAAGAATGTTAGGTCATGGACTTCTATGATTTCGGGTTTTGTTCAGTGTGGCAAACCTAAGGAGGCTATTGATTTGTTTATGAAGTTGGAAGATGAAGCGGTGAGGCCGAATGAGGTGACTGTTGTTTCTGTTCTTGCAGCTTGTGCTGATCTAGGTGATCTAGATCTTGGGAGGAGTGTTCATGAATACTCGACAAAAAGTGGGTTTAAGAGAAATGTTCATGTTTGTAATACCTTGATTGATATGTATGTCAAATGTGGATGCTTGGAGAATGCCAGAAGAGTTTTTTATGAAATGGAAGAACGGACTGTGGTGTCATGGTCAGCAATGATTGCTGGGCTTGCAATGCATGGGCAAGCAGAGGAAGCTCTGTGTCTTTTCTCTGAGATGATCAAAGTAGGTGTGAAGCCTAATGGGGTTACTTTTATTGGGCTCTTGCATGCATGTAGCCACATAGGATTGATTGATGAGGGTCGTCGGTTTTTTGCTAGCATGACTGCGGATTATGGTGTGATTCCACAGATTGAGCATTATGGTTGCGTGGTTGACCTTTTTAGTAGGGCAGGGCATCTTGAAGAGGCTCACGAGTTTATATTGAGCATGCCTATTAAGCCAAATGGAGTGGTGTGGGGGGCTCTCCTTGGTGGGTGCAAAGTTCACAAAAACATTGATTTGGCTGAGGAAGCAATAAAACACCTTTCTGAATTGGATCCTCTTAATGATGGGTACTATGTGGTTATATCAAACATTTATGCAGAAGCAGAACGATGGGAAGACGCAGCAAGGGTGAGGAAGTTGATGAAAGATCGAGGGGTGAAGAAGACAAGTGGGTGGAGTTCAATCACTGTTAATGGAGTGGTTCATGAGTTTGCTGCTGGAGATCAGACACACCCTCAGACTGAGGATATAAGCAAGATATGGGACGAACTATTGGTCAAAATGAAGCGTAGAGGATATGCACCTAAGACATCTGTTGTTCTGTTGGACGTGGAAGAGAAGGAGAAGGAGAAATTTTTGTATCGTCACAGTGAGAAATTAGCTGTGGTTTTTGGGTTAATGACCACGCCAGAGGGAACACCGATCAGGATTATGAAAAATCTCCGTGTTTGTGAGGACTGCCATGCTGCCTTGAAAATCATATCAGGTATTGTCAGTCGAGAGATAATCGTACGTGACAGAAACCGTTTCCATTGTTTTAGAGATGGCCAGTGTTCTTGTAGGGATTTTTGGTAATTTATCGACAGCAACAAAGTGTTCTCAAATTGCAATGTCACAGTTGGCTGCAAATTTAATGATCTTTTCCACACGTTTTGGTTAGAACTTTAGGCAATTGTGTCTTGAAGTTGTGAAGAGAGAAGCAAGTTGAATCAAATAGTACTCGGTTTAAAGCCGATTTTTGACTGGGTTGTCATATGTTTTGGGTAAATATTGTTGTCCTTTGATTAAATCTTCTTTTTTTAAAAAAAAAAAATCAATTTTGAGCTTACATTTTTTATATATGCTAAAAAAAATCAATTTATTTTTAAAAAAATTGAGATTAAGAAGCTTTTTAAGGTTTTTGTTTTAATAATAATTTTTTTTTTAAATATAAGATATTTTGGAATGGTCCAAAATTTTATTAGTGTTCAAATTAAAATATTTGCAAACATTTAAAAAATAGGTTAATTTTTTAAACCCTGAACTTTTGAAAATCACACTGAAATTACATATATAAATTCATATGAAATCATTCGGACTCAAGAACAATTTGAGATAATTTGGCTTGTTTTCTTTTTTTATAATTTGTTAAATTGTTTTGTTTTAAAAATATATTTTTCAACTTCAAAAAATTCAAATTATTTATGAAAATGGATTGAATTTTCATTAATATTTATAAAAAAACTTCAATGACAAATACCAAAATATGAATTATGTTAAAAGAGATTTTTTTTTTAATTTTAATGGTCAAAATCAAATAACAATCATATAAAATATAACAATTCAAGAATAAAACTGATTAATTGATAATAGTATAACCTCGAGGAGACACCACAAATTATCTAACATATTGTTTGATGAAACCTTTATTAGAAAAAAAAATTATTTTTTTAATATTTTGAGCTAATTAATATATGCTATTAAAAATTCAATTTAAATTCAAATTTTTTTAGATTAAGAATCATTTTTTTATTTTTTCTTAAATATCAAATATTAACAAAATGGTAAAAAATAGAATTTATTTTGGAATGGTTTCAAATTTTGTTGGGTTCTATGAAAATCATATAAATTTATTTGTTTTTATCTTAGTAAGATTTGTTGACCTTTAGGTTACACATTTATGTTTTTATATATTTTTATGATAACAATAAAAAAAATCAGATTAACAATATATTTGGTTGAGAATAAATATTAAACAAGTTTTATATAAAGATCAAATCAATAAGAATGAAAAATTTCATGAAGTCCAAAAAAAAGAAAGCAAAGTGAAGGCTTATAATTTAAGTATTTATTTTAGTGTTTTATGTAAATTTGTATATCTCATATTCATAGCACAAATAAAATGAATGCACATACTTCACTTTGTATACATTTGAAAGGATTGATTAAAAACCTCATAAACAATTTTAAGAATTCACTTAGATTAAAACTGATAAATCTAGTATTTTGTATGAACTAGTAGACCTTTTAATGATACCAAATGAATTGATCAACCGTTTATTTATCAATAATAAACATATGAGAATTTTCTAGGAATCAGTCGATCGATTGGCTGAACCAATCTAAACCAGTCAATCATTTCAATTGTCAATAGGACTTTAACAACTATAAACAACTAATTTTTACAAGAAACATATATATAGTTTCTATAATTCTTAAAATTTTATATAAAAATCCAAACATATATCATATATCAGTTATTTTTAAAGCAAAACAACTTTAAAATCATCAATCCTTAATTATACTTATATTTGTGCAATTAAACCTCTATAAACATTGTCATTCTCAATACACTTAAACATTTTCTAATCCTATAAGTATTACCTATTGAGATATAAAGATACCTGAGAATTAGAAAAAACATCTTCACATTTGTGAGGTATTTTCAGCAAGAGAAAATCTTGAAAAGGATATATCTTTAAGTGGAAGAAAAATCTTGAATCTAGAACATCTTCAAGTAGTATAAAATCTTGGTGTAGATTCGTCAAGTTGTTATTATACTCTACAACTTGGACAAGCAAAAGAATATAATACTTAAATATGATTTGGCATTTAAGGTGTGAATATAGACTTGCTAAATCATGTTAAAAATTGAGTTTTTAAATTCTCTCATTTACCTATTTATTTTAAGAACTTTAATTATATTTTTAATATTGTGTTTATTTGAATTAATTTTTATTATTTGTTAATATTAATGATACATTTAATTCATCCCCTCTTAGATGTTATAGTTGCCTTAATCCTACAACAATAATTAGCATCAAAGCTTAAATTATTATTTATCTATAATCACTAGCTATAATCTCTAAAATGAAAGATCATTTACCTCTATGAAACCTTTCTTTGATGGTAATGATTATGCGTATTGGAAAGCTAGAACTATTATTTATCTTTAATCTATTAATTATGATTTATGATTATCCATAGAGAATGGTCCTTATAAACCAATTAAAATTAAAGATTTTAACTAACCAAGTTAAAAAACCTAAAATTAATATGTTAGTTCATGAATATGAATTATTCAAAATGTTTCCTAGTGAATCCATAACTAGTATATTTACTAAAATGACTACAATAACTAATAGTTTGGATGCTTTTGGTATAACTTATACTAAGGCTAAAATTATACGTAAAATTCTTAGGTCCCTACTGAAAATAAACTTATGAAGAAAAGGTGATGGTTGTTCGAGAAGCCAAGGATCTCACTAAACTTCTATTGGAAAAGCTTATTGGTTTTTTGATGACACGTGAAATTGCAATAAAGAAACAAGAACAATAAGAAAAGTCAAAGAAGGATTTGGCATTCAAAATTATTCATTATATTGAAGTTGATGATAATAATAATGATGATGATACAGACATTGGAGAGGATATTGCTCTAATTACAAAGCAATTTTAAAATTTTCTAAGAAAAAATAAGGGAATAAAAGATTTTCAAACTTAAAAAAGGATGAAAACAAGAAAGAATTAAGCAAGGAAGTCTTTAAATGTTACAAGAGTAACAAAACAGGACACATCAAGTTAAATTGTCCACTTATTCAAAACAAAAGGCAGGACCATCATCACAAAAAAAAAAAAGCAATTAAATCCATATGGAGTGATGATTCAGGCTCTAGTTTAAGTGATAAAGAATAACACATTACAAACATGCGATTCAAAACAATAGAAAGCAAAAATAAGGTACAATCTTTAGATAATGAATCTAACCCTACCTATAATGAATTATATAATGCATTTAAATCTTTATATGATGAATTTAAAAAAGTTAAGTTCTAAATATAATATATTGAAATGAAACTATGCATGATTACTTGTTGGAAAAAAACGCTTTGAAAAAGAAACCTTGCATTTTCATTAATGATATTGATAAGATGAATCAATTTGAGAGTGAAAATAAATCCTCGAAAGAAAATGTAGATAAGTTGAACACTATCTTAGCTAAATTCATATAAGGCTCTAAGATTCTAGAAAACATGCTCTCTAGCCAAATGTGTTTTTTTTAAAAAAAAAAAATAGATTTAGGTTACCAACCTAAAAAGAATTAAAAGCAAATAAAAAATATTTTGTTAAAGCCAAACAATTATATGAACCTTACCATAAGTGAAATTATTCTAGAGTTATAGGTCATTTGATTTATGCATATCCTATTAAGAAGTATAAAGTTTGTAATATAACTTGGGTTAAAAAAAAACCACTTCTAACCATAAAAGTTCTAAGAACGTATGAATATCAAAAGCTTCTTCTTGATTTTTGTATGTACTAATCAAAAGAGCATGGAGAGTAGTTTTTAAATAGTATTTGCTTAAGACATATGACTGGAGATGATTTATTGTTTTTAAACATAGAGACAACTTAAAAGGTAAAATCATTAGAGTTGGTAATATTGAAGGGAAATCTTCACCCTTAATTGAAAATGTATTTCTTATTAATAGCTTAAAAACATAATTTGTTTAGTATTATTCAACTATGTTATAAAGGTTATAAATGTTTTTTTTACCATACATGTTTCATTCTTAAAAATGACAAAGTAATCTATATAGGAAATAGAAAAGGCAATGCCTATAAAATTAAGATTAATGCATGCATGAGGATACAAATTTGTCTTATTTCTAACATTGATAATAGTTTTTTTAATAGAAGACTATGTCATATAAACATGAATATTATTTCTAAACTAGTTAAAAATGATCTAATAAAAGATCTTCCTCGTATAGCTTTTAAGAAAGAAAAATTAAATGATGCTTATCAAATAGACAAACAGGTAAAAACATCATTTAAAAGCAAGAATCACATCTCAATCAAAAAACCTTTAGAATTTCTATACATTGATCTATTTAGACCAACTAGAACTAGAAGTATAAATGGAAATAGATTTGTGTTTATGATTATTAATGACTTAACTAGATGTATGACACGATCAAAAGATTGATGTCTTCGCCCAAGTGCAGGAGTGTCGAAGTGGTAAATAACTCAACAATACTAGGATCGAACCACAAGGAGATTAATTGTATAAATTATAAATAACAATAACACAATAACAACAAATCCATAATAATAACAATAATAATACTAAATACTACTACTACTACAAATAAACAATATTAGAACATAAATAAAATAAAAGTTAACTAAGCAAAGGAAATGAAATGAAAGGCATAAAATTAATATTAATGAAAGCAAAACTTAAGCAATACAAAGAAAGAAAGCAAGAGCATGATCTTGATCTTGATCTGGACACTAAGATGCCTAAATGAATGGCAAATGCCTTCTTTTATAAGCCAAAATTGAAAACTATTGATTTGATGATTAATTGATAAGTGAGTGGCCAACTCTTGACTTGGTGACAATTCTTATTTTCTCTTGTCTAGAATTGGAATCACTTGAACACATGAAAGTTGTAGGAAATTATCTCAACTTTTCAGGAAAAACAATGAAGGTCATTTATACTTCTGAAACTCTAGATATAGGCCAAACACTTAACAGTGTTTGGGCTGCAGGATAGATTCAGACTTCTTCATTATTGTTACAATTTCGACTTGAAAATAGCCTTTTCTAAATCTTGGGCTCTTATGAAAGTTGTAGGCCTATATCTTATCTTTTCATTCGTATAAAATAAACCTAAATTCAAGATCTATAGCTCTAGATATGATCCAATAACCGAACAGTGTTCCGCTTTGGACTGCACTGACATCTCTTTTCTAAGTTTGGCGATCTCTTTGTCCTTTCAATTTCAGTTCTTAAACTTATCAATCAATCCTTTTATTTATTTTATAGGCCTACATTGAAAATGAATATTTACCACAAATTAAAGATATCTTATATTATTAGATATGTTATTATAAAATATGTTTTAGTTGAGGAGTTATTGACACTTCAAGTGCAAAATGATGATACAAAAACCTTGCTAAAAATACACTTTTAAGTACCAATCAATGTACATGGATTTTATTTTTAAAATCAAAAGATAAAACTATTTATGAATTTGTAAAGTATTCAAAAAAGGTTGAAAAAAGGTTTTTCTATTATAAACATATGGAATGATCATAAGGTGAATTTATAAGTGATTTGTTTGAATCGTTTTGTGAAGAAAATTGATACCATCATGATTTTTCAACACCTGGAACTCCCCAACCAAATGGGGTTATGAAAAGAAAAAATCAGTCTCTTTAAGAAATTGCAAGAACAATGTTAAATGAATTTGATGGTCCTAAATTTTTTTTTTTTTTGCTAGAAGCTGTAAACACCTCTTGGTATATTTTAAATCATGTTATCTTGATATTGGAGTTGAAAAGGACTATTTATGAGCTTTGTCGAAAAAGGAAACCCAACATCTCATATTTCAAAAAAATCTATTCAAATTGTTTTATTCTCGACACCAAGGATAATTTAGACAAATTTGATTCAAGGTCTATTTGGAATTTTTCTTGTCTTTTATTTCTTAAGCAAAGCATATAAAGTTTACAATAATAAAACACTTTGTCTTCAAGAATCCATGTATATTGTCTTTGAGGAAACTCAAACTAAAAAAAATTATTGAGATTCTAGATGTCATTAATAAAAGTGTTCAACATTTGAGTTTTAATGATAAGACCCTCATAGAGGCTAATAATGAAGGAATAGATAAAAATCAATCAAGCACAAACAATCAATAAGAAATGATAAGTAACTCTTTTTTGCCATTATAGGAGTTAATGTATGTAGGCTCTCTCCCTTCTGATTTAATTACTAGTAATTCTTTTTAAGATACTAAAACTCAAGTATCTCTTAGAAATATAAGTGATCATTATGTATTTATTTCTCATATAGAATATAAATCATTTATAGATGCTGAAAATGGTAAAAATGGATTTTATACATGCAAGATAGTTAAACTAATTTAAAACAAATGATGTTTGGGAATTGTTCTATAAACCTAACAATCATTCAATTACTAGAACTAAGTGGGTGTTTAGAAATAAAGTTGAAGAACATGGAATAATAGTAAGAAACAAAGTTAGTCTAGTTGCCAAAGAATATAATCAAGAAAAAGCTATTGATCATGAAGAAACATTTATACCAGTAATTATACTAGAATCAATAAAGATTTTTTTGGTTTATGTTTGTCATGCCAACTTTACAATTTTTTTATAAATGGATGTTTTTATCATAGAAGAAGTGAATATTAAGTTGAGGTGTGAAAATAAATTTGTTAAATCACATTAAAAATCTTTTGCAATTTTTTTGCTTTACCTAGTTATTTTAAATGTTTTAATTATATTATTGGTTATTATATTTATTTGACTTAATTTGTATTATTTGTTAGGGACACACTTAATTTGAATTAGTCCTAGAATAACAAAACTCTCAAAATATTTGCAAGCATTTGAAAAAAAGGTTAATTTTGAAAATCATATATGCAAAGTTTTGAGAATCACACTAAAATCACTTATATAAATTCATTTACATCATTGGTACTCCAATAAAAAATTGATATGATTTAGTTTGTTTCTATTTTTCCATAATTTATTACATTTTTATTGTTTAGAAAATTAAAAAAATAATTTTTAACTTTCAAAACTTTTGAAATTATTTATGAAAATGGATTGAATTTTCAATAATATTTATGAAAAAATCTCAATGACAAATACCAAAATAATGAATTTTTTAAAAGATATTTTTTATTAGTTTTAATGGTCAAATAAAATAAAAAGATAGTATTTATCTAAAATATAATAATTCAAGAATAAAATTGATCAAGATTAATTAATAATAGTATAACCTCAAGGCGACACCAGAAAAAAAATGCCATTATACAAATGTGCCTCGCACGACCCAAAATATTGAAGGCTTGGCTTTGGCAGAAGCAAAGAGAGCTGCCTGCCTACGTTATGCAATCGAATATGCTCAAGGTGGCTTGACACATTTTGCTATTTTTATTTTTGAAGGAGCTGCTCTTGATGGCATCAGGGCTGTACAAAATGAGAATGACGAGTGCTTGGGCCATTAAACGAATGATCTCGGGTGCAGGAGCATGAGTGCTTCAGTATACTTTTTCGAAAATTCATAGAGAAGCTAACATAGTTTGCAATACACCACACAGCGGCCAGCATATGTAAATTTATTAACAGGATTCAAAGCAACAGCAACGAGATTGAACAAAGAAAACAGGGATTGAAAGGGAGAACGTAATTAAAAGTTTACAGAACAAGGGTGGAGAAATCCGGGAATTTCTATAGTTTCCTTGGGCAAATTCCTATAGTTTAAAAGAAGTAGAATTTCACAATCTTCTTAGAGAACAGGGCATCCCTTGACCTTGATCCCCGGTGCTGTAGGGCATTTCGCCAATGGACAATGGTCAGAATTGTCAGCACCCCACCAAGCTGGGCCATAGATATCCTTGGATTGAAGGCTAAAATAAAGGATAACTCCCACGAAAGCAACACCAGCATCCAAAGCAGCTGATAAGATGTAGGTGTGCTTAGCCCACCATCCCTTGTACCTCCTGTAAATAATGTAGTTGAAGATAAATCCAACAGATGCCCACGACCAGTAGTGCACAGTTTTTGCTGATGGCATGGATGCTGTGGCACTAAGGATAAGGGGGATGTGAATCAACTTGATCCATTTTTTCTCGGGGAATTTGCGCTCGAGAAACCACTTTGGAACTGGGGCAAGGAAACCAATGAGGAACCACCAGTTCTGCTCCGGGTAGACTCCCTTGTCTGTGAACATTCTTAGAGGTCCTACTACTCCCCAGATGATTGAAGCATTGTAGAAGACATCGCTTCCAGGACAGGTCCAAGGACTCCCATCAGAAAGCAAGTCTGGATTGCAGATGTTTTCAACAGATGAGAGAAGCCACCATGCTGTGGCAAAGTAAACAGTGGAAGAAACTACTGTTCCAACTAGCTGTAGACATAATAAAACCAAATTAGTATCCTATATTTAAATGAAATAGACTAGTTAGAGGGTGATGAGCATAAGGATTTACCTGTACAATGAACATAGATTTGGGGGGGATCTTCATATAGTGCCCTATTTTGAAGTCACCGAGAAAACTGAGTGCTTGTGTCATGCTAATGTAGCCATACGTCTTGAAAGCCACATTAGCAAGAGGTTTCCCTGGGTACATGTACCCAATAACCAATTCTGTGATCACATTTAGTCCGATTTGCTGCATAGATGTTTACACAGTTCATGAGTGATGGAGTGTGTGTATCTATTTCTTCCCAAAAGACAAGATCATACCATGTTTGTTGTCGCCTGAACGACTCCAACGGGTAAGGTGAATATTAGAGCAATGAAACAGGCTAGGAGAAGTCCCCACCAAGGAAGCTGAAGCTGTCGGTCAAAACCTTCCACAGCCAGAAGCGAAAGAGCCAGTGATATAACCAAGATGGCAGTAAACCACCATTGAGGGACTACTGCATAGTTCTTCTTCATAATTCTTGTGTGCACATCACTAAACTCGTCTTTCACTGCAGTTGTCGTCTTCTTCCACATTTTTATGATATTTCTGCTCAAAAGAAAATTCTATATCAAAACAAACAAACAAAAAACAATTAAATAGGCTGGAATTAAATAAAATTAATGTTGAGGAAGATGGCGTACTTTCCGTCGAAAAGAGCAACATGAGTAAGGGTAGCTGTTAGAGATGCAAAACTCAATCCATATAAGAAGGCGAAGAAGATACTTAAATAGAGTTTGCTATAATTCTCATATTCCACTAGATTAAGGTCGAATGTTTTCTCATTAAGAACACGGGTAATGTTGAATATCTGACCATCTTCATCAAAAGTGTGAGAGGTAACTATGGGAAATCGCTTGGCTTCACGAAAGTTAGACCAGTATGCTATGGGCACAAGGACATACATAACCAAGATGAAACCAACCATAGTATTGACAATGGCAAAAAAAGGGTAAGCTAGGGGAGTTCCCAAGAAAGAGGCAACAGTCGCCCAGTCAAGACCAAAGGAGCCAATTCCAAGACCATTTAACCCTGCACCGATCTGTTGAGCAGTGATCGAGCGCTTCCATATCCAGCAAACAAAGGAGAGAGCTGATAGTGAAGGGAAAAAGTGGCCAGGAACAATATAGTAAGCAAAGCTTGCAACGAAGACAATGGCAAAGAATTGCAGCCTTGTACGTTCTCCCTTTTTTCTCTTTTCCTTCTCATGCAATGCCCTGCAGTTTGCAAAAATATATATGCACTATTACTCCAGTGTTTAATTAACAGACTTTCCATACAAGTCTTTTCAATACAAGGGAAGAAAGATATAGGGAGGTCGCAGTAGTACATGCCTGAATAGAGAGACTTGGACAAGGGTTGCAGGCCACCACATGTAAGGCGAATCCACGAGAATTTTTCTGAACATGCCAGCCCATCCATAACCAAGCAACTTGCATCAAGTGCCACGAAACATTATAAGATAGATAGAAAACATTTCTTGACATGTATGTATGTATGCCTGTGTGTGTGTGTTGCATGAATAAAAAATAAAATCCAAATTATATATGCTATACCTGAGTGGTTTGTGCTAGCAACATAGCAGCGACAGGATGAAGCCCTTTGTGGTAGAAGGCTTTCGTAATTGTAATAATGTACACTGCATATACACCACCGGCTCCACAGTTGGCAAATATGGTGATCAATACATGTTCTTTCATGCTGAAAGGCCCTGGATTCAATGAAAATGACCATTTTGTAAAAGGGATCGAGACTTGTTTCTTTGGGAGTTTTGCAGCCATGAACTTTCCTATGGGGAGAACAAGAATCTGTATTGTAACTGAACCGATAGATAGCTGATTAGAACGATACTGGAAGAATTGATTCACAAAGGAAAGAAGGATGCACGCTGCCAACCCAAGAACCCATGTTCGAATTGTCAGGACTGCCTGTGTAGTGTCATCGGTGATTGGAACTGTGAGCCTGACTTCCTCAATTGGATTATCGTTCACTTCATCTTCTACATAAACAAGCCATAAAATATTATTCATAACAACCGTACCTGGCTGAACCATGCATGCTCAAAACATTAAATGCTTACAAAGCAAGCATCTTCTTTCAGATTTTTGCACGTAATTGTTGATATATTCAGAGTTGTTCTAATCTCCTCTCTTTCACAAAGTCAAGGAACATAAATAATTTTTATGATGGACTTCTTGTTCAAGTAAAAAGAGAAGCCTACAACTTCTTGTTTAACTAATAATTTCTCATACACGCATCCACAAAATAAGGCTAAAACTGCATGATTTGATCATCTATACATGTATATTTGAGAGAAGACCTGATGAACAGATGCATTGAACCAATATCTGAGAGAGAAGAGGAGATGGACGTGGTAGATTACCTGCTTTGTCGATTTCGAAATGATGCTTCTCATGATCATCAGGCAAATTTCTCATCGCTCCTTGACTTTCGTTTGCTGGGAGGGAAAGGAAGAGAATAGTCCAAGGCTCCTAGGAAACCACTTCAAGCCTGTTTATACAGATTCTCCAAAATGCCTTGCCTATTCTTTAATAACAATTCATTCACATCTCGCTCTGATTTTCTTTCCTTGTGTACTCATGCATGCCATAACTGTGCATGAACAGGAAATGAATCCTGCATCATTTTCTGACCATATTCTTCTTCTTCTCTTAATTAGGGTAATCGATGCATAGTAATAATAATGACTGAGAACTGGGCCACCCAGGATTTACCTGCTTTGAAGGATGAAATTTCCACTGTGTATATATATGTTCTCTTAGCTTGCACCAGTAGAGATATAATTAAAGCGCTAGCTGTAAATACACCAGGTAATATGAATATAAACACACTAACATCCACTGCACCGCTATAACAAGGCACGCGCGCAAACACGCTTTATAGTTTATTTTATCTTAAAATGGATCCCCGTCCCATCTACATTAATTGTTTTCATGTTGACTATAAGCTTGGACATTTTTTTGATAAAGATAACTATTTGGGTTGGCTGAAAACCCTATTTATATATTATCATTTTAATATGTTTTTATTAAAAATAATTTTATAAAAATAAAAAAAATATTATTTTAATATATTTTTAGTAAAAAATACTTTAAAAAATAATTGCTATCATACTTTTAAATATATTTTAAAAGAAAATAATTTAGGATGGTTGTATAAAAAATATGGAATAAAGAGATTATTAGGATAGGAAAATGACAGCAAATCAAGAGGAAGCAAAAATGGAAAAAATAAAATAAATAGAAAAGAAATTTGACAGAATGTGTAAAACTAATAGTAAATATCTTTCTATTTAATAATAGATATATTCTGTCATTGTGATTTGATTTTTTGTTTCCTATGCATTGTTGCCTATAATATCTCTCTTTTTTTTTACGCTGATAAAAGGATCTTTCGTTTCCTTTTTCTAAAACCAATAAATGTCATTAAGAAGACAAGACCTTTGAAAAATAACAGAACTCCTTTTTGTTCTGCTATTTGCTTAGAAAAGGTTAGGGTTAAGAAATTAAATTGAAATAAAAAAACATTAATAAGAAGAATAATAAAAATACATTGGATTTTTTTTTATTTACATAGTTACCTCGCCAGATTACACGCATTTTGGACAAATTTTATAAGCCTTAAAATTAATAAATATATAAACCTTTAATCATTTTAAAATTTATAAAATTCAAACCGGTAACCTCTAGAAACTAGTGTTTTTAAAGTATATGATTTAGGTTATGGTTGAGAATTTAGTTGAAATTGTATTTAAAAAAAATTAATTTTTTTTATTTAAAATTAATATTTTTATGTTGTTAAATATTTTTTATATACTAATATTAAAAATAATTTTTTAAAAATAAAAAGTATCATTTTAATATATTTTTGAGTAAAAAATACTTTGAATTGCTACCGTATTTTCAAACATACCCTAAAAAAAAATAGGATTAAGAATGTTTTTTATTTGATTGTGAAATTAATGTGTCCTCTAACTAAGTCAACCAAGACTGAATTTCATGTCCAAGTAATTTTAGATGGTTTTCATAAATATTGGTAAATATTATTTTTTAAAGTATTTGAAAAAAAATATATTAAAATAATATTTTTAATTTTTAAAAATAATTTTTGATATTAACACATTAAAATAATTAAAACATAAAAATAAAAATTATTCAACGCTCCATTTGCTACTAAATGGGGGCTTAAAGGACCATCCAAGTATTAATTTGATATCTTAGATAAATTTAATAAAAAAAATTTCAGGATGTTGGCTCTAATTAAGGTTTAAATCTATTAAAAAAAAAAAAAAAAAAAAAAACACAACTCTCTAACCATCAAACCAATCTCATAGAGCTGCGGTGAAGAGAATATGGAAATAAATATTATTAGGATAGAAAAATAATATGAAATAGTTAAGGAGACATGGAAATGGAAATATAATTCTTTTTATTCGACTCCTCGATCCATCTCGCCGGCCAAATAATAATGAATTTAATAAATCCTCCGAAGTCCGAAGGCTTGAAAGGAGGCAATCTCCTTCACCATCGGGCAACCTTTAAGGCAAAATTGGAATGTAATGGAAGTAGATAGTGTAGGGCATCCAAATGAGTATTCAAAATGAATAAATTATATATTAAATAGTTTCACACACTATATTAGGTGTTTATCAGCAATAAACCAGATTACCGATCCCAACACCCTCCACTTTAAAAAAAATAATGCAATAAAGCTTCTAAAAACATTAAAAATAAGTATTTTTTTTAGTTAAATATCAATTTTTTTCTAAATTAATTTAATAATAACATAAAATTATTATGATCAGATGAAAAACCCATAGACTCTAGTTTTAAAATTTTTTATTTTGATTATTTTATTATGCTTTTTAATTATTTATTATATTTATTGTTGGTCAAATACTAATTTATCCTCTAATTGGCATTATAATAACCAAAACAATCATTGTGCAAATAAATAAAAAACTCTTTGGGGCTCGTTCTAATTTTTTTTTCTTCCATTTATATTTTAGTTATTTAATTATATATGCAATTTAGTTGAGAAAAGATTTATTTATCATCAATTAATTTGATAATAACAAATAAATCATATAAAAAGACTCCAACATCTTTAATAGCTAGTATTAAGTATTTTTGATGAAAAAATAATTAATATTATACTTTTGTTAATATCATTTCTTAGCAATTAGCTATAATATTTTTGTAAGGGGTTTTAGTTTCTTTTAATTTTATCAAACATGGATTTCCTTTCTATTTCATAATCAGTGCTCAAAAAATCTCACATCACAAACTATTTTATTATATTTTTAGTTTTCTTGAATACCTCACACATCATGACTTTATATTATATTTTTATTTTTATTCCCTCTAGAATGGATGAATTACTTTCCTTTATAATTCTTATTTACTTTAATCATTTTTTTTATAACTTTTCATACATAAAGACTATACATAATATGATTAATCCAAGATGTACAAACTGATAAAGATAAAAGTCATATTGTATCTCCCAACTGATTTGTGAAGGAATGATAAAGATAAAAGTCATCCCATATGAATAGGATGATTTGCAAGAAGGAGGGTGTTTTATCTTGTATTTAAATACCATGTAAATTATATCTCTTGTAACAAACATAGGAAACTGGTCTTCGTATCATATGTAAACACTATAGTTATATAAGCCAGAATACAAAAGATATCTGGTAGCTTTTTCTAGAATTACTTTCATGGTATCAAAGCCAATTATAGCTAATGCTTTTGTCAATTCTATGGTTGCTACCATAGACGTTTCTTTTTCTTTCGCTACTTTTCATCTTCCAACTCAAGTTATTTCCATTAAACTTAATGGAACTAACTTCCTTGCCTAGATTGCTCAATTAATTCCTCTGTTTAGAAGCTGTGGTTTTATAAGAATTGTTGATGGTTCCGAACCTAGCCTCCTTAATTTTCTAGTGATGAACATAAGGTCCAAGGTACTCTTAATTCTGCTCATGTTATTTGGTAGTATAAAGATCAAAAGATATTTGGCTGGATTATTTTTTCTTTACCTCTTACAGTGGTTTCCACCATTTATGGTCTAGAGACCTCTCGGCTTGCTTGGCAAGCTCTTGGTGCAAGATTTGTTGCGCCCTCAACTTCATGAATTTCTCTTATCAAAAGGAAGTTACAATCTTCACAGTAAGGCTCCATGTCTTGCCAATAGTTTTTTGATGAAGTCAAGTCATTTGCCGATGAACTATCTGTTGTGGGGAAACCTATTGACGATTCAGATTTAATTTTATCCATTCTCAATTGTCTTAATTCCTTTTTTCACTTTTTTGTGACAACATATATGTTTCTTGTTAAGGAGAAGTCTATGCTATTTTCTGACTTCCATGCAGAGTTGCTGAATTATGACCTTATGCAAAAATTCCATAGTCACTCTATTCAACCTGATGCAAGACCATATGCTTTGTACACGTATAAAAATGATTGCAAACCTGGATATCGACACAGTATCAACAAATCTCATTTCTTTGGATCTTCCAAACACTCTGGTATTTCTTCTTCTCAATTTCGACAATCGTTACATCACCTACCATTCTCATCACCAGCCACGCATGTTACTACAACTTCTCACTCGCGATCTCCCTGTCAAATTTTCAGAAGGGAGGGACATCAAGCTCTAGACTATTTTAACTGCATGAACTACTCCTTTCAGAGTCGTTATCCTCTAACTAAATTAGCTGTTATGGTGGCTGATGCTAATACCATTTATCTCAGTCAAAATCAATGGTATGCTAACAATAGAGCTAATGTTCATGTTACCTCTGATATTGCTAATCTTACCAGCTTTCAACCTTATACAAGAGATGACTCAGTCGGCGTAGGTAATGGGATATGTTTGATCATCTCTTGTACTGACACTGCTTTTTTTAAAACTCCTTCTTTTACTCTCACCTTAAACAATGTTGCATATTATCCTCAAGGATCTACACATCTACTCTCTGTTAATAAATTTCACAAAGACAAAAATGTCTGCTTTGAACTCACCAGCTCTTAACTTTTTGTGAAGGACATCTTAACAGGGAACACGTTTATAACGGGGCCAAGTGAAAATAAATTATACCCAATAAACCTATGTCAACTTTCATCTTTCAAATTTCATGCTCTCACCATGACAATTAGCGTCAAGGTTTTTACCTTTACATGGCATTGTCATTTAGGCCACTCTTCCTCTGCCATCCTTCATCGTGTCATTTCAAAATTTTCTCTTTTAATTAATGATTCCATCAATAAACAGACTCTTTATGTGTCTTGTCAACTTGGTAAATCTAAACAATTGTCATTTTTTAAGTTTACAACCGAGTCCATAGCTCCCTTAGACATAATTCACTCTGATGTTTGGTCCACATCCATACCTTTGTTGAGTAACTATCGATATTATGTAATTTTTATTGAGTACTATACTCGTTTTTGTTGGCTATTTCCCTTTTCTACTAAATTTGATGTTTATTTTGTTTTTGTTAAATCCAAACTTTTAGTGGAAAAACAATTTAATTACACCATTAAACAATTTTAAAGCGACAAAGGTAGGGAATATTGCTCTAACATCTTTAAGCAATTTTTAAATGCCAACAGAATTTTTCATCTTCTTTTTTTTTCTCATATCTCACAACAAAATGGCCTTGCCCAGAGGAAACATCGTCATATTATGGAAATGAGACTTACACTTTTTGCCCAATCCGGTTTACCTTGGGTTGATGCATTTATCACCTTTATTTTCATTATTAATCGTTTACCTACCAAGGTTGTTGAATATTCATCACCATTTGAACATCTTTTTTGTATTCCTCTTAACTTCACATATTTTCATACTTGGGATATCAATGCTTTTCATATTTTCATCTTTACTCAACTGACAAGTTATCTTATCACAACACACCCTGTATTTTCATTGGTTATTGTTCTAATCACAAAGTTTTTCAATACTTTGATTCATCTTTTAGGAATGTTTATATATCCCAAAATGTGATTTTTAATGAAGGTAATTTCCTAGCAATAGTACAATCCTTTTTCATTGACTTTACGAGCAACGTGCACTTCCCAAGTAATTCTCCTAATCTATTGTTATCTCCTTCCTCCACCATATTTATTTCTTCACCTATTTTTTTTGTTCTTACTACCCCATTTTCACCTCTCATTTCTCATAATTTCACCTCACCCGCCCATGATCTCCATCCATTTACATCAATTTTCACCTCTAGTCATTCTACAACTCCTTTAGCCTCTCCCAATTCCTCTGCACCTATTCCTCAATTTTCCTTTTCCCCTAACAGTGAGCATCATGCTTATCAGGACATATCTCCTTCTCTTCCCCTACCTCCCTCTCACATGGTCACCAAATCCTAAATTGGAGACCTTAAACCCCGTAGCTTTCCTAGTTTCTATATATATTAATCTACTCGTCACCCTCTTTAAGCTTTCATACAAGTATGGTCATTGAAATGACAAAAATATTGATGTCTTCTCTAAAGTACAGGACTATCGAAGTAATAAATAACTGGCAAGACTGGAGTCGAACTACAAGGAGGTTAACTATATAAAATATAAATAACAACAACAACAACAATAAGTTAAAGAGGATTTTGAGATTGTAAGATTAATTTAAAGATTAAACAATAAAAAAATATTAAGGTTAGAGGATCCACTAATGATATTAAAAATAAATATAATACAAACTCTTTTTATTACTCAACTAGAAACTACACATAAAGGAGGTTCCAATCGGATGATTTGTCATTAATAGCTCATTATAAATTTTTAACATCTTATTTAAGTAACACTAAACTTTTAAATATTGTCAGAAATTCATAATGCTAACTTATATTAACAACAAATCAAGTTCTTTTCATATACAAGTGTAGGTTATACCATACAGTTAGCTATGAAAATGCCAAACATTTGTTGTATTAAGTATTATACAACGCAAATTTAGATTAATTATTTAACAAGAAAGGTATTAAGAATTATTAAGATAAAAAGATAAGACATGTTAATAGCAAGTTGTTTAAGATATAAGCATTGAAACCCATATTAAGTTTATATTATACTTATCTAAATACCAGTAGTGGAACCTTTTACCTTGACATAATAAACTTAGTTAAACATAATAAATAAGAGAAACACAAATACAGAATATAAGAACAAAAATATAGTAAAGGAAATGAAAAGTATAAACAAGAGATTAAGAAAAATATAACATGAAATAAAACTTAAACATTACAAAAATATAAAGAAAGAAATAAAAGCATGATTTTGTTCTGAAAACCAAGATGCCTAAATGTATGGTAAATATCTTCTTTTATATGCAAAAATTAGGAAATATTAATTTGTTGACTACTTATTGAGTGAATGGCCATATATTGACTTAATGACAATCCTTATCTTCTTATCTAAACAAAACATCATTGCTAACATTAGAATTTGAACAAGTTTGATTATGAAAGTTTTAGAAAATTATCTTAGCTTTCCAATAAAAAAATTAAGATCATTTGGACTTCTAAAACTCAAGATATGGAATGAATACTGAATAATATATAAGTTGCAGGATAGATTTAGATTTCTCTGTTGTTGTTAAGATTTGGACTTCCAAACAGTAGAATTAAGTCTTACTTTCCTATGAATTATCTTAGCTTTATAGCCATATAAACCAAATTAAAATCCATGATCTACAACTACATATATGACCCAATGACTGAATAGTGTTCTAGTTTGGACTGAACCAACACCTTTTTTTCTAAGCTTCACCCTCTCTTTGTCTTCTCAATTTCAATAGTTGAACTCATCAATCAATCATTTGATTTATGTGATAGGCCTGCATTTAAGATGAATATTTACTATAAATTAAAGGTATCTTATAGTATCAAGCTTATTATTATAAAATATGTTTTAGTTAAGGAGTTATTGATACTTTAATTGCAAAATGTTGATATAAAATATTGATAAAAATATAGTTTTAAGTACTATTCAGTCATCTCTGAGCCTTGTACCTATGCTCAAGTAGCTTCTCTTCCTGAGTAGCATGCGGTAATGGATACCGAATTTCAGGCATTACTAAAGAATGAAACCTGGTCTTTATGCTCTCGTTCTCCTAGTAAAAATGTGGTGCCCTGCAAATGGGTCTTCAAACTAAAAAGATAGTCTGATGGAAGTATTAAACGTCACAAAGCTAGACTTGTTGTTGTTGGCTATTTAAAAAAAAAGTAGGATATACTTTCATGACACGTTCAGTCCTATCATCAAACCTTCTATTGTTTATATGGTCCTTACAATTGTTGTTTCTTTCAATTAGGATATTAAGCAACTTGATGTCTCTAATTGTAACAGCTCAACCTAACTTGCCATAAATTGTCCACTTTGGGCCTTATCAACCTCACGATTTTGTTCCTGGTGACGTTAGCTCACATCTAAGTTTATCACCCTAAAATACGTATGACAAGTTAGCAACTAGCACTCTTAATAAGGCCCACTACCAATCCCTCACTCATCGATGTGAGATATGACAATCCACCCCCTTTAAGGAGTTCAATGATCTTGCCAGCACAACTGGATAGCCAATGAGGTTAGCTCTGATGCCAATTGAGCCTCAAAATTTTCCAGCAATATATTTTGAAAATTCATGATTTTTTTTTCCAAAAATTTCGACAGGATTTCCCCTAATTTAACCTATCTTAAGTTATCGACAAAATCAACATCAGTTGCTAATCAACATTTTCATAATTCAATATTCTTATTATACTCAAACATATCTTAATCAACAATTTTTCACTTTCTCTAACATATCAACTCAACAAATAATTATTTTGCTAAAATGAAGAAAGAAATATCTTAACCATGATACACAAATCATAGATTATACTTCTAATATACTTCCTTCAATCATATAGTTTTCATATATATATATATATATATCACCATTATAATTAGAAAATATTTACATAAAAAAGTACAAGTTAAATAAGCTAGTCCATTTAAATTCATACATGCCCAACATTATAATCTTCAAAATATATAGATAGAAATGTTATTATCAATAATTTACATACACAAAAGATTTACTAGTAAAAGAAATAAACTCTAAAACTACTAGGAGACGTGATATTGAGATGAACCTGCATAATCATTTAAAAAATATAGAGCATTTACACTTGCATTAACATATATATATATATATTAGTTACTTACAATTTTTCACATTTGCTGTCATTTTTCAAGTACTATTCACAAATCAATAATCCAAAATTTAAATCTATCCACATCATAGAACTTCAGTTTCAAACCAGTACAACTGGACTATCAGTAATAGTTCCATACCAGCACAGCTAAACCACCAGCACTAGTTTTATACCAGGATAACTGGCTCATAAGTTGTCCATTCATAAGGCATCAGTTCCATACCAGGATAGCCGGTTCATAAGCTGCCCATTCACAGGACACCAGTTCCATTCCAGGATAACTAACTCACAAGTTTTTTATTTTTAAAATAAATTATTATAGGAAAATCTACCAACATTTCATATAAAATTTCATTGATCGAGAAAAAAATTTAAATATCTAAAGTTCAGAGAAAGAAAAAGTATTCAATATATTAAACACCTACCTAGTGTTTACATCCTGCTAGCTAAACCTGTCTATTGAGTGGTTCCTATAGCCCCGTCCAATCTTGCAGGTTCATTTCATTACCAATTAAATTTTTATTTCAACAAATTCAACCTGTCATCAATTTAATTATTTCATCAACAACATTACCACAAAACCACTTTACTTATCAAACCAGCAAAATAACTCATTGTTCATTTAATTGCTTCATCAACACATCATCACATAATTCATTTAATTTTCAATAATAATATCAACTCATCACTAACATAATTTCTTCATCATCAATATTACCACATGACTCATTTAATTATCACTCAACAATATTAACTTATCACTAAAATAATATCTCTATCATTAATATTATCACATAACTCATTTAACTATCAGTCAACAATATTAATTCATCACTAATATAATTTCTTCATTATTAATATTATCATATAACTCATTGAACTATAAAACAACAATATTAACTCATCATCAACATAATTCCTTCATCATCAATTACTACCATATAACTCATTTAATTATCAATTACAAATATTAACTCATCACCAATATAACTCCTTCATGATCAATATTACCACATAACTCATTTAATTATCACTCAACAATATTAACTCATCACTAATATAAGTCTTTCATTATCAATATTACCATATAACTTAACAATTAATTATTGATCCAACATTTTCATTCATTTTCTTTCTCTAGGCCAAAACCTCACCTCAAAAGAACCCATAATTATTTTTTCTTCAATTTCATAAATTGAAACATTACCCACTATCATTTAATTTAATTGAGATGAAAAGATTTGTTACCTTTTAATTCAAAGAAATAGGAAATGGAAAGCTTGAAACCACCACACAAATTTCTTTCCTCCTTCACCTCTTATTTTCCTCTCAATGCCTCCCCTCTTAAAAAAAAATCTTTTATTCCCCTTTTGAGATTTTCTTGTTCAAACCCTTCCTAATAAACTTTAATCACTAGTTATATCTCCTTTCTTTTTTATTTTTGTGACTTTATTTGGATGAACTTTGATAATTTTCACTCAATTCTTCTCCCTCTCAAGCCCAAACATGGCCGGCCACATCTCCCATAAATTCCCCTCCCCACTTATTTATATATTTACAAGTTCCCCCTCTTTTCATTTAAGTCCTTCCTTGTTTGTTTTAAAACCATTTGGCCTAAAAATTCCTTTTTTTTTCAAAAATCAAAATATAGGAATTTACCTGAGAGTTATAATTAATGTCTACTGCGATTCTGATTGGGCTAGTGATCCCGATGATAGATGATCAACGTGTGGTTATGGTGTTTATATAGGTTCCAATCTTATTTTATGGTTGGCTAAGAAACAACTTGTGGTTTCAAGGTCTAGTACTGAGGTAGAATATCGTTGCTTAACTCTTGTTACAGTTGAAGTGTATTGGCTACGTATGCTTTTATGTGAGCTGAAAATTTCCTTTTAGTTTGCCTCTGTTGTTTGGTGTGACAATATCAATGTTTTAACCCTTGCCTCTAATCCAATTTTTCATACATGATCTAAACACATCAAAGTCAATTATCATTTTGTCCATGAGAAAGTGGTCAATTAAGACATAATTTTACAACATGTCCCCACTTCTTTGCAACCTGTCGATGTTTTTACCAAGGGACACATAGCTGATCATTTTTGTTTGCTACGGGACAAACTCTTTGTGTTGGATCTCATTACTGATTTATGAGAGAATGAAAAACATAAGAGTCATCCTATGTGAATAGGATGATCTACATAAAGGAGGGTGTCTTATCATGTATTTGAATCCCATATAAATTATATCTCTTGTAATAAACGTAGTAAACTGGTTTTCGTATCAGATGTAAACACTGTGGTTATATAAGTCAGAATATAAAAGATATCTGATAGTTTTTTTCATAATTACCTTTACAAATGACCCTTTTTTTTCCCTTGTCTTCATGTATAATCAATGGATAATTAAAGTTGTATATGTTTTTCAATAAGTAGTTATAGTACACATTGGATGACACAATAATTAATAGTTTTTGGCTATTAAAATTAAGACTCTTACGAGCTTTTAGAATGGCATAGGACTATCATGTTCTAATGTGTTTTATACATGAATTAGTTTTCTTATTTTTTAATAATTACAATTACTAAACAACCTCTAATAACATCTTGATATTACAAAAAATAAATATTGCAAAAACACGGGTCTGTTTGGAATTGTGATAGCGGTGTGGCGGTTTAAAGTGTTTTTAATTTAAAAGTACATTAAAATAAAAAAATTATTTTTAAAAATTATTTTTGACATCAACACATCAAAATAATATGAAAAAATATATAAAAAATGCATTTTAAGTAAAAAAATCAATTTTTTTGAGAACACAATTTAAATTGTATTTCCAAACATACTCATAAACACATTCTCAAAATAGCCTTAGATTTTTTTAATTTTAAGATAAACTTTGTCATTTAAATATAGAAAGATTAAAATACTCCTTTTGTCAAGGTCAATATTTTAAAATTCTTAAAGGTATTGATGTCATTTTACAAATTAAATGAAAATGACAAAAAAATCTCTTGTACAACTATCCAAATTTTTTCGTTTGCAAGGGCAAAAATATGATTTTAATCTGCAAAGAAAACGTAAGTTGACTAAATTATCTCCTTTTAATTTGCAAATGACCTTTAACTCTTCTAAAAATGATGTTTTTATTCTATAAGCTAGGCAATTGTTTTGTTCGGAAAATGACAAAAAAAAGTCACTTCATTATACTAATCCATAACAAATCACCTCGCATGCAACAATCGATCATTGATTTTTTTATGTTTTTTTTAATAATTTTATGAATTATTTTCTCATATGTCCTTGTATTTTGTCCCCTATACCTTTTTTTTTTAATTTTTGAAACAAAAATACCCTTGATTTTCAAAAGCAAACAAAAATCAACAAACCAGGAAAATACAAATTTGATACAAACAAGAAAAAAATGAAAAAAAACTGGAAACATAAAAACTTGGAAGATCCCAAAAAATGAAAAAAAAAAATACATATAAAGAATTCAAAAAATACATCTGTAATTAATGAAAAAAATCTAAAAATTGCATGTTCTGAAAATTTATTTTTTTATAGAAATATTTCTATTTACAAGAATTTATGGACATAATGTTTTTCATTTTTTATATTTGACATATTAGTATTCTTATAAAAAATGAGATTTTTCTAGTTTTGTTTTTATCTTTTATGGGTTTTTTCTAGGAATTTTCGTGTTTTTTATAAATATTTTAATACAAATTAGTTTTGGATTTCAAAATCAATTTTTTAAAACGAAAATATGAATACATAAAGGCACAGACTTTGTGTTCAAATATGATTTTTTTTTTTTCAAATATAAAAAAATTCTTACATGATATGCTTTTGGGCTTGGCCTAGGCTCAAGGCCTTTGTCAGCATTGAAGAAAACCTAAGCCCAAGTAATAAACATGAAGCCCACAAATTTTTATTGATGTAATAATAAAGTGTAGAGTAAATTATAAATCAGTCCTTTTAATTTTACAAATAGTTCTTTTAGTTGAAGAACTAATTAATAAATTTTTTAATCACTGTTGATTAAGTTTCATTTAGCATTATTTTATTTAAAATAATATTTTTCTTACTCATTAATCCTTACAAATTACTTACTTATCTTTTTATTTTTCTATTTTTGGAAACAAACAAAAATAATGAAAAGAGAACACAAAATGGATAAAAGGGATTAATTAATTATTCTCAAGACCATAGGGATTGTGTAATTCATATTACAAAATTATAGGGCCTAATTCACAATTTACTCTAAGTTAAGAAGAGGGGAAAAAAGACAAAACCCACCACTGCTGGGCCCCGGCGTACCGTATTTCTTTCTCTCAAATAAACCCTAAACCCTAGCCAGCCGACTCAAGAAGAAGAAGAAGAAGAAAGAGACGAGCAAAACCCTTTTAGCTTCTCTATCTAACGTACTCAGTTAGTCGATTTCTTTCAGTCTTCTTTTTGGTAGAATCTGTTTCAGTTGTTTTTCTTCAAGTGTCCAGATATAAAAAACCTTTTTTTTCCTTTGCTTTCTCAGCTGTAATGGCACCTGCTGCTAAGATTAACAAGAAAAAGGGCTCAGAAACACAAAGACCACCACCCAAAAAGAAGCAAAAGAACGATCTTCTTACTGAAAAACGCCGCCCGAAGAAGGATGACGTGTTGGGTGATTCTGATACAGATAACCCAGATGAAGAATTAGAACATCGGTTAGAGTTTAGTGAAGATGACGAGCAAGAAGAATCTGCTTCTGGGTCTGATGTTCTTTCTGATGGTGATGATGACCCCCTTGCTGATGATTTTCTACAAGGAGGAAGTGATGATGAAGGTGGGTTTTTGTGTTTTTGTTGTTTTATGTTATGGTTTAGTTCTTCACTGATATATGATATTGGTTTGTTTGTGCTTTTGTAGAGAAAGGTTCAGGTTCTGATTCCGGTTCCGATTCAGAGGAAGATTCTGATGAAGAGGATATTGAGAAGAAGTCAAGAGCTATCGACGAGCAAAGGGCAAGGGAACAAAAAGAAGCCGAGGAGGAAATGAAGCTAAATATTGCTGAAGAATCTGATGAGTTTAGATTACCTACTCAGAAGGTGTGCAGTCTTTGTTTGCGCTTTATTTTCTCTATTATAAAAAAATTTGAACGTGTTTCTGTTTTTGCAACTTTTCTTTTTTAAAAAAAGATTTGCTTTATAATGTAGGAACTTGAAGAGGAAGCCCTCCGCCCCCCTGATATTCAAAGTATCCAAAGGAGGATTAATGAGAGTGAGTATATAGTATTTTCTTCGAGGTTTAACTTTTTTAAGAGTTAATTTGGTTCATTTTTGTGTAATTAATTTTGAAGCTTTGAGTTTGTTTAGTTGTTCGAGTGCTTTCGAATTTAAAAGACTTGAAGCAAGAGGGTGCTTCAAGGAAGGATTACGTTCACCAGCTTAAGATTGATTTATGTAAATACTATGGCTATAATGAATTCCTGATTGGAGCTCTAGTGGAGGTGATTCATCAATCTTTAATTTGTTATATCATCCACTACAGCTATCTTCTGTGTTAAATTTTTTGTTTTAATTGAAATACTGTGGGTTGTGTTATAAATAACATGCATTTTAACTTACAGATGTTTCCTGTTAATGAACTTATGGAGCTTATTGAAGCTTTTGAAAAGCCAAGACCCACATGTCTACGAACCAACACCTTAAAGGTAAAATTAAATTAAGACTCTTTGATCTTATGCTATGTTCTCTAATTTTTCGCTCATTATTTTGGTTTGTGTGCTTAGACACGAAGACGGGATTTAGCCAATGTGCTTTTAAACAGAGGAGTAAACCTTGATCCTTTAAGCAAGTGGTCTAAGGTATCACTGTTTTCTCTGTCTATTTCATCATGTATTCTTTGTTAATGCAAATATCCAAAGACCTCTGAAATTTTCTTGTAGGTTGGACTAGTTGTGTATGATTCGCAAGTACCAATTGGTGCCACTCCTGAATATATGGCTGGTCACTATATGGTAAGCTTTTTCCTAGTTCATCATGTTGTACGACTATGTAAAATTTCTATGGTGTATTTAGTCTTCAGCACTCTGTTCAGCTCCAAAGTGCAAGCTCGTTCATGCCTGTGATGGCCCTTGCACCTCAAGAAAAGGAACGGATTGTTGATATGGCGTAAGTACTGCTGGTTCTTTTCCTATGTATAATATAATTATGTGCTAGCTTTCCTGTCACTATGTGATGCCTTGATCTTCTGCGAGTTTATGGTTTAAGAATATTTCATTAGTCACTCATACTAATGATGAGCTGATATTAATCATGAAAGTATCATCATATAACTTTCTTGTAGTGTTATGTTAACTAAGTGGTCATCATATCACAATGACATTACTGAGACTTGTCAGTTTGCTTAATTATTAGACAGCGAGTTATCTCAATCAGGCCATTATCAACAAAGAAATATAGTTCATAAATACCCCCCTCCCTCCCCCAAAAAGTAAAAGAATCCAGAACAAAAATAAGAGAGATATTATTGTGCTTTTCACTTGGTAACAGTATATCCATGCTCCAACATAACCTGGTGGTAAGATTAGGATAAGTTATCTTTGTTTGATAAACTATTTATGCATGTCACAGGGCTGCACCTGGTGGTAAAACAACATACATCGCTGCCTTGATGAAAAATAGTGGTAAGTGGAAATTTTGTTTGATTCTTTATCTTCTTTTATTTTATGCAACATTCCAAGGAAAAAAAAATTGTCAATTGAAGAGTCCTGCAACTACATGATTCACTCCACAACTATTGTACTCAATGAAGTAAACCTTTGAGTTTTGATGTAATTTTATTGCTTTCTTTTCATAATTTGCATCAGAGAGATGCAACGGGTAGTTGGTTGCTTGGTTTCCATGTCAATAGAAATTCTATGTTTCTATTTAAGATATCATCTGTTAAGCCAGCATAATTGTTATGCTATGGACTAGGCCTTTCATGTGTTGGTTTAATCCTTTTTTCTCTCTTAAACATTGTTCAAATAAAATGATTGCAGAATGTTATTATCAGACAACATTACCACATAATGTACCATTTGCTCTTCTATGATTTGAATTGTCTCCATTTTTAAATGTCACCAGGAATAATTTATGCAAATGAGATAAAGGCCCAAAGACTTAGGTCTCTCACTGCAAATTTGCATCGCATGGGGGTGACAAACACCATAGTTTGTAACTATGATGGAAGGGAGGTTAGTGTCTTGTTGGAGTTCTTAACAATTGGACCTTTTTTCTTGTTGATAGCTGGGTGGTTTTTCCATCTGTAATTCTGGTTGAAGGGAGTTGCCTTGTAAATTGATGCTACGTTTCATATGGCAATAGACATGTGAAATGCTAAACATATATTTTATTTTAATAAATAGAATCGAACTTCTAAGTATTCTTTTTTGGTTTGGTTACATGTTTTATGCCTTTCTTTTATTTTTTGTTTTTCAATCACAGCTTCCCAAGACTTTAGGTCTCAACACTGTAGACAGAGTGTTGTTAGATGCCCCTTGCAGTGGGACTGGGGTAAGCAACTTGCAGAATTCACCCAAATATTGGCTTCGTTTCTTGGTTTGCTTTACAAATGAAACTGCATGGTTATACTTATTTTTTTTAGGTTATATCTAAAGACGAGTCTGTTAAAATTTCTAAAAGCTCTGAAGACATAGAGCAATGTGCCCATTTACAGAAGGTATGTCCAGTTCGGCCTTTATGATGTATTTAGGAATAACTGGGTCTTCAAAGTTTTAACCAATAAGGTTACAGGGAAATAGAGGTGGTTGCGCTCTCATCCTATCCCCTTATTTCTACAATTAGAATTGGGATTATGCAACATCAAATGGTTGGGGTTGAAAGACAAGTTAACACTCTTTTTTCTCCAAAAGTTGTGGAATCAACCACAGCATTGAAGCTTGCAATATTTTGTAAACTGGTTCACATAAAAGTGTCATTCTTATGCTGTTATTTGTTCTTCAATCAAATTCATTTTCTGAAACATTTTTATCCTTTTTCTTTAGCAATTGGTACTTGCTGCGATTGACATGGTTGATGCAAGTTCAAAATCTGGCGGATACATTGTTTACTCCACATGTTCCATAATGGTTGCTGAGGTTTGTTCATGAGCTTAAACAGTGTGAATCCATGTTACTTTTACTGTTTGCCATGCTTTCCTTTTGCCACTCTTCATTTTCTCTTTCAGAATGAAGCAGTTGTTGACTATGCACTCAAGAAGAGAAATGTTAAACTCGTGCCATGTGGACTTGACTTCGGGCGTCCAGGGTAATGCTGTTGTTTTCACACGGACTATCACTCGTGAACTTTTCTCCCATGGGTAACAACATTGCTTCTCATCTTCATAGGTTTGTCCGCTTTAGGCAGCACCGTTTTCACCCATCCTTGGAAAAGACAAGACGTTTCTACCCTCATGTTCATAACATGGATGGATTTTTTGTTGCAAAGGTATATCTTGAACTGGGAAATATTGATGTTTGATTTTGAAAATGCACAGAAGCTTCACTGACTTTATTTTCTTGAACTCTTTTCTTTTTCTTGCAAAAGCAATTGGATATATTTTATGTTTTTCCTTCATTCATGTATCTCAGAAGCTTATATACTTGTACATCCACTAAAGTATTTGCTTGATAAGTTGATATACTAGCTGTTCTAACTTCTAGGCAGCTAATTTTCTCAAGAGGATTGAACCTCTTCTTTCCTAGAAGTCACCAAAAAATCTAAGGCTGAAACATCTAGGTTGCACTTTCCAGATATCATCTTTATGTTACTGCATTCCATGAAGGGCATGCGATCATGGCGTCAATAGCTGTTTAGGTGGGATTGCTAATGATGCAGAACACCAAGGGCTGCCTTGGCATTTTGAACAAGCTCATTAATATTGAGTACATATACCTGTAATGAACCAGGCCACTAGTGTCTTGTTCAAGATTTTTATCAGGGTTTGTAAAGATTCCTTACATATTTTTTCCAAATGAAATTGATTCCCCAATAGGATATTGGGACAGGGTGGGAGCATGATGATGCCCACCCCTGGTACTCCTCAACCATGATCATATTTATTCTACTTATAGTAAACTTCTTAGGCAGCTGATTTTTTTCAAATAAAAAGATTAATTGGTGAATTGATGCTGTGGCAATTATATTGAGTAATAGAATGCTTAATTGAGAAATACTTATTTTGATTTCATGCGGGAATTTTTTTCACATTATATTGTTATAGTGTATCCTCGTAACTGTCCTAAAATAGATTCTGTTGATTGGAAATGCTGCCTCGGCCCAGACCTGGTGCAGGTTCACCAAAGATTGATATGGGTTTTTTTTTTTTTTTTTTGGGGGGGGGGGTGCTTGTTTTTGTTCATATTTTGAATTATAGATCAAATAGTCTCAGGCACAATGTTTTTATTTGTTATAGGTTTTCTGGTTTATGGATCCTCTACCCTACCTACAATCTTGTGATCATAGGTGCTACTATAGTTTTAGAAAACTTTCACATTACCACTCTGCTTTTTGCAGTTGAAGAAATTGAGTAACTCAATACCCACTGCTGGGACGGAACCGTCAGAATCTGTGGAGCAAGCCTCTGGACTGAATGAGAGTGACAAGGAAAAGAGAACTTCCACAGAAAAGGGTAAGAGCTTAACAAATGGCTTTCCTAATGATGGGACTCCAGAGAATCCATCCAGTGCTAAACGGGGAATGAAACGAAAAATTCCATCTAGAGAGGAAATTTCAAAATCCAGGTAATATGTCCCTCTTTATTCTTAACTAGCTTTTCATCCACTTGAAAGCTGCAAATATGTCTGTCAGAAATGTGGTCAGCTTTACTGAATAAAGATTCAATGTATTCAACTCTGAAATGAATAATGTGGATGAGTCATGATTTTTTTAACGTGAAACATTTTTTCTGTAATTGGAAACTAATATCTTTAGCATACTGCAGGGAGGAGAAAAGAGCAGCTTATAGAGAGGCTAATCGGAATGCTGCCAAGAAGAGTAGGAAGTGAGGAATGACGTCTACAATTCTAGCCTTGTACGACGTGGTGAAGTCATAATTGTCTGCTGATCAAGTTATCCGGAGCAAAATGTCTGGCTTTAGTTATTTGTATACTTTTTAGTCAAGTTGGGGTTGCCCTTTGTGGACTGCAAGTCCAGAAAATTTTGTTGGTTACACAACTGGTTCAACTGTTGCTGTTATTACTATAAACACAATCAATGGGCTATTAATATGTCCAATGCATTTCAGTCGAGATTTTGCAAACAATCATAAACAAGTTATTTAAGCATGTTCCTGCTGTATCTTATGTCCCTTTTTCCAGGAATAGCTGTAGTAGATCTGTGTCCTGCGTCTGTTGTCTGTCCACAGTTTTTGACAAGGAAAATGGTATTGTGACAGAACAACCCAGAATACGGACATGTTACCCAAAAACGCTGAATTACCTTTCGATACAGGAAGTTTATGATTGTGATTAGGTCCTAAACCATGAGCTCAGAATATGTAATGTTGGATGCATATCTATCAATATCCAAATTGTTTTGGGCTCTGTTGTGCATTCCTCAACTAAGATGGCTTCAAATTAATCTTGATTTCAGAGAATATTTTTTGAAGTATTTTTATAATGAAAATTATAAGCTTATCTGATAATAATAAATATTTTAAGTTAGTAATTACAATATTATCACAAGCTTATTGTTATTGACCTACTTGACATAAATATTTTGAAGATTTTACAAACTTTGGTTAAATTGCAAAGCAATTCTTAATGTTGTTTTATTGAGTTTTATATATTAATGATGTTACTTGTATCATTCTTTAAACAGAAAAGTTAAATATAATTTTTAGTAATTATCTATTATTTTATTCAAGATACATAATTAAGAGGGCTTCAAATTAACCTTGACCTAAGAGAATATTTTTTGGGGTATTTTTGTAATGAAAATTATAAGCTTATCCAATTATAATAAAAATTTTAAGTCTATAATTACAATATTATCACAAGTCTATTGTTATTGACCTACTTGATATAAATATTTTGAAGATTATGCAAACTTTGGTTGAATTGCAAAGCAATTCTTGATGTTGTTTTATTGAGTTTTGTGTATTAATGATGTTACTTGTATTATTCTTTAAACATAAAAATTTAATATAATTTTCAGTAACTACCTATTATTTTATTCAAGATAATTTCTGATAATTAATTAATTATTTTATTTAAAATAATTTATAATGACTACCCATTTACCCTATTTTATTCATTATTTTAAGGATTTTAAACCATATGAACTCTTTATACCTTTCTTTCACCATCCACGTTTAAGTCCGTGATGTTTTTCTTAGTCTAGATTTTTTGATTGATTTCAGTGTATAATACTTATTTTCCTCCTAAACAATGTATTAATGACTAAATTGTTTTTCAAATTAAGAATTAATGAGCAACTTAAAAACTTTAACACCTTCATATTTTAAAGCTCTCCTTTTCAAAGTTTGAGCTATCAAATAAGTTAGTAACTTCTTAATAGTAGTGTGAAATGCTTTAAAGTTTCATTCTTTTATTAGTCTATTTGTTGGGAGAGACTTTTCTCTTCATTCTAGGCTTTTTGTTTAGCAAAGGCTTTTTTAAAATGTCACAAATCTCACCCTCAATTTCTTCATAAAAAACATGTATCTCTCTTAAAGTATTTTATTGGCTTCTTCCACCTTTCGTTTAAAAAGTGTATATATTTCTTCTACACTTATAAACCTGCATTTTTTTTCTTCATTTTGTATTGCTACTTCTATAAGGATTAATTCTCTATTATATTTTTCAATAGGGACATCCACCATTTGTTTTCTCTTTCTTCTAAATTTTCTTGTAATTTTGATCTTTTTGGTGTCATAGTTTCAAAGAACAAATATTATACTCTTATTGATGTATAATTGAGGTCACCTATTATTTCAATTTTTTCTTTGCATGTCTCAACTAAGAGGACTTTGAATTAATTATGGAGTTATTCTTAATATGTGAGAACATGTTTTTATATTTTTTGGTTCTTTTACTAATGAAAATTACAAGTTTACTGAATTACAATGACAACAACAAGCTTGTTGTTACAAGCCCACTGTTATTAGCCGACAATTACATGCTTATTTGATAAACAAGTTTTAAAGATCCTATGAACTTGTTGAATTACAAATCAATTTTTGTTGTTGTTTTCTTGAGTTGTTATGTATTGATGATGTATCTCATCAATAATTATTCATTCATGCTATTCAAGCAATTTAAGATAACTTTTAGTAACTACTCACTCATCCTATTACCTTCATTGTTTCAAGGATATTATACTTTGAAGACTTTATATTTTTTTTATCACCCACAATTAAGTTTAGATTTTATCAAGTTTGGTCTGCAATTATAATTGACATGTTTTTTTATGATCCAAACTTAGAAACTCTCTGGTCAATTTAGTGTATAACACATATCTTTATAAAATAATAGCATTCCATAAATAGTGCAAATAGCCTTATGATAAAAGTTTTCTTTTGACTCGTGAAACTCTTTATTTACTAACTATATTATATATGGCATGTAAACTTATAAAGTGAAATGGGTCTTTTATGTCTAGTGTAAATATAAAAAATACATGATTAATGAAACATTGATGAAGCTTTTTGAAGAAATAGAAAAATAATTAAATAAAAAAACTTTAAATCAAGATTCCTTTAAAATATATTTATTTTTTATTATTTTCATTTTAAAAAATAAGAATTTGTATTGTGAGCTTTAATTTGAAGTGTATATTGAGTTTTTTTTCCCTTAGAAGTAAAACTATAAAAACTACAATGAAATTGTATCTATACTACATCAATCATTATTAAAAATATTTAATTTTTTTTAAGAGTTTATGATAATACAATAGTTGAATTATATGTTAGATGTACCTTTATTGGTTTCAATAAAACTCTTTACTAACATCACTCGAAGCTTAAGGCTGATGAGAATTTGTTTTATTAACAATATGGCTATTTAAACAAAAACTTAAAACAATTACAATAAATATATGTAAAAACTCAAATGATTTATAAAAAACATAAAACTCCCTTTTTGTTATTCATTTGTTTCATTTAATTTTAAAGTGAACATGTTTTTTTATATCAGAAACATCTTTTTACAAGTAAAAACTTATATTTTGTGAAGTTATTTTAAACAAAGAAAAAAAATTAATGTTTTGATTATTTTTATGTAACTATGTTAAAAAATATAAAAAATAATTAATTAAATAAAAAAATATACAAACATAAAAAAATTGTCATTGAATATTCATCTTTAGTTCATTTGAAAACTTATACTTATTAGTTTCATATACAATTATTAAAAGAAAAAACACAAATGTCATTATAAAGCTAAAATCTTATTTAAAAAGCATGGCATAATATAGTATTTTTAAAAATAATATTTATAATTATTTATTAAAATATGATTTTATTGAAAGAGGGCCTAGAGAATCATGCCTAAAATTTTTTGGTATCAAACAATGCATTGTCTATCATAGTAAATACCAAATTGTTTCGAATAGTTTCTAGTCATTGTTGTGTTAGCCCTTAAATCTTTAATCACTTATGGTTTATTAATTTTGATGATAACAAAAATTAATGTATTTAAAATGCTTGTTAGAGTTTTTAATAGTGTAGAGAAATCTACATGTTAATTTGAATCTATTTGGACTCTTTAGATGCTATATAGACTTGAAAATACCTAAAATCATTTAATATAATAAAGTTTATGGAATTTAAGTTAACATCATAAAAATAAATTTTATCCAAAAGTATTTTTATTGTGAAAATTCATCGTCAAAAAATGCTTTCATTGTCAAAATAAATTCACAATGAAAAATGCCTAATTAAATATATATTTTTTATCATATGTCTTGGTGTTGTCACAAAAATTCTTAGAAATCATATATTTTAGTAAAATGCAAGAGCATCTTGTAATTACTATGTTATTTTTATAAGATGACAAACTTATAATTTTAAAGAAGTATCAATCCCAAATTGTTTAATCACATTATCTCCCTTGTTCTTGTAACAATTATCTTTCTCAAAATATACAGAGGCTAAATGTTCCAAAATTGAAAGAACACAAAAAAATAAATAATTTTTTTATGTATCATTTTAATTGTGTGAGTTACAACTAAATGAGTAAAATTTCCCCTATAAATACTCTTTTGATTTTATAAGAAAACCCTCTCATACACTTTATAACAATTAACAAGCTTACAATTCTATTTGATGCTTTAAATTTTCTCATTCCAAAAAGTTTTGATTATTCTATTATTCTCTTGGAAAAACTTTGAATCTTAATTGCGTGAAAATTCTTAATTCATCTTTTTGAGTTGGATTAAATTTTTATAAAAATTTAAGCTTAATCTTTGTAATATTCTTTTGTGTAAGAGATAATTATCCTCCCGTGAGAGGTAAACTATTTGTGAAAGTATAAATGACATTTCAATTATTATTTGGTTATGGGCCAAAAAGAGATTTTAATCTTTTCTTTGAAAAACATTATTGAGATAGGTTTGATTCTTAGCATACAAAATGATTGAGTTTAATCTTGAACCCATAAAAGATTATTGTACAGGGTTTGATCATAAGCTTGTAAAAGAATTAGGTTTAGTTTTGAATCTGCGACTAAGCCTATAAAAGGATTGGGTTTAATATTGAACCCATAAAAAAAAATTATGAAAAGTTTGATTTTAAGTTTGTGAAATGATTGGGTTTAATATTGAACCTAAAATAAATATTATATAATCAAAAAGGTTTCGTTTGTTAAAAGATCAAGTTTGATAATGAATACTTGAACGAAGATTAAAGATTGAAGTAGGAGATTGTTTGAATCACTATAAAAATTGACGTATTTAGAACTTTTACCTTCTTTTCATGGCTTAGATTTAAAAAATTCATACTTGTATTTAAGGGAATTTGAAGAGATTTGTAACATCTATAATAACTCAAATTGTAGCATGAACACCATCAAATTAAAGCTTTTTTCTTTTTTATTAAAAGATAAAGTTAAAACATGACTATAAAATTTGAGACCAGGATCCATTCGTACTTGGGATGAAATGCAACAACAATTTTTAAAGAAATTTTTTCCATCTCATAGAACAAAATTTTTTAAAAAACAAATCATCACTTTCACTTAAAAACCAGGAGAAACATCTTACCAATGTTGGGATAGATATCGAAACTTGCTTAATACTTGCCCTCATCATGGTTTTGAAACATGGAGATTAGTTTCACATTTTTATGGAGGCTTAACACCTAAAGATAGGAAAGTGGTTGAATTAATATGCAATGGAACTTTTGAAGATAAACCATAATGAAGCAATGGAGTACCTAAACTTGCTAGCTGAAAATGCTCAAAATTGGGACACTACAGGCACGTATGAGACTCCAAGTAAAATCCAACCTCACACATCTAATGAAGGTATGTATAATCTTAGGAAAGATCATGACCATCAAGCCAAGTTTGCATCTTTAGCTAAAAAATTCGAGGCACTAGAATTGAAAAGGAGTGGTCAATTAAAATATGTTCAAGACATGGCATAAACTTCACAACCATAGTTTTAAGCACACCATAATTTTCAAAATTCTCATGGATATGCACTTCTTTATGCTCCATCTCCTAGAAGAAATTTTGAGGAAACTTTGTATGCATTTATTGAAAAGCAAAAGACAATCAACACCCAACTTGCTCAAAGCATAACACATTTTAAAGATACTCTTGCAAAATACACATCTGCTCTCAGTTTTTAAGAAAATGGTAAGTTTCTATCTCAACTACAGTAAAATTCCAAGAGGCAATACAATACAAATGCAAGTAGTTTTGGAAGTCAAAGATGGATCAAGTCAAATCAGTCATCACTCTTCGCAGTGGTAAGGTTATTGAAAAACCTATTTTTGAACCTTGTGAGAAAGATGATGAGTCAGTCTCTAATGATAAGGAAGGGGTTGAATCTTAATATTACAAGGAAAAGACTGATTCCTCACCAGTACTTTCATTTTCTCATATCATGACCGAACAAGGAAAAGTTAATCACGATTGTGAAATCTTTGAGACTTTTAAACAGGAAGAAATTAGGGATGAAAAAAGCACCGAAAATATTTTCGCGGATCATTTTTCAAAATTGGCAATAGATTTAACATCCGACATCACACCGATCAATGATTACTTACCTGCTGAATCTTTACTTTCTCTTAGTTCAGTGCCTTGGTTTGCTAAAAATTTAAATTTTCTTGCTTCAGGATTTTTGCCAACTGATTTGAATAACCAAGACAAAAGAAAGTTTTTGAGCGACGTGCAAAACTTTTATTAGGATGACCCTTACTTATTCAAATATTATCCTAATCAAATATTTCAAAGTTGCGTTTCTGACAATGAGGAAGGTAGTGTCATTAAATTTTATCACTATGAAGCATGTGAGAGTCATTTCTGAAAAAAAAAAAAACAATTGTAAAAATCTTATAAAGTGTATTTTATTGGCCTACCATGTTCAAGGATTCACATCTATTCTGCAAAACCTGTAAAAATTGTTAAAAAATGGGATTTATTTCAAAATACAGAGGTTTCTGACAATGAGGAAGGTAGTGTCATTAAATTTTATCACTATGAAGCATGTGAGAGTCATTTCTGAAAAAAAAAAAAACAATTGTAAAAATCTTATAAAGTGTATTTTATTGGCCTACCATGTTCAAGGATTCACATCTATTCTGCAAAACCTGTAAAAATTGTTAAAAAATGGGATTTATTTCAAAATACAGAGAGTCTTTAGATAATCTTCTATTGACTCTTAAGTCTCATCATAGTAGAGATGTGCATTGTGCATTTCATGATTTATGACCCCATTTTCATAAAGAAGATGCTTGATATAGTATTGGGAATCTGACTAAAAAAGATCATGTTTGCTAGTTTTTAAGAAAACTGGATGGGAAGCCTATCCCTGACCTATAGAGGGCATTGAAGCCGTTCTTGGACGAACAACTAAGGGAAGATATGAGTCACAATCACAAATACCTGTACATATACATGTTTTTTCAAAAATAAATAAATAAATAAATAAAAAGAGAGACTATATGAGACTCCAACTAGCCTACACATAGGTGGCATGATTGCCTTTTTAATTTCTCATCTATAAAATCCTTTTTTCCTTCCTTTCATTTCTACTCAACCCATACATTCAACAAATATAGAAATGGCAAGTTCCTCAGGTCCTCACATAAGAAATTTGTATTTTGGTAGATTTAGTCCTGGGAAAGAAAATGAGTTTTTAGAATCAGCAAATCATCTTGATCAGATGCTACCTAAGAGAAAGATTCATTTAGTGTATGGGGGAGGCAGTCTTGGGTTAATGGGAGGTGTGTCAATAGCTGTATTTTTAGGAGGTAGTCAAGTTTTGGGGGTCGTCTCCAAAGTTTAATCACAAGGGGATGTCATTGGAAAAATAATTAGAGAGGAACTACAGGTCTTCACAATATCTACTCGAATGAATGCAATGTTTAACCATGCTGATGTCTTTATTGCTTTGTCAGGTGGTCTAGGCACTTTGGAAGAGATCTTTTATATTTCCTCCTCGGCCCAACTGCATATTCATTATAAACCCATAGGCCTATTAAATGTTAATGGTTATTATGATAAGTTGTTGTCATTTCCTGATCATGCTGTGGAACAGGAATTTCTAACATCTTCGGCATGACAAATCATAATCTCTGCTGCTACTGCTGAACAATTGATTAACCAACTACCATCTTTCATTCCTATAATTGATCCCTCCATGAATCACATAAATTGGTCATCTAAAAAAGCCTTAAAAAGTTTAGATCGAATTTGAGTCTTCATTTATGAATCTTTATGTCTTTTTTATTATTATTATGTTTTATTGTTTCTTATATTTGTTTAATTGTGTTTCAGGTTTGTCAATGCTTGCTATTTCAGGTGATATCTTTTATACTCTGTCTTTCTAAATTAAAACATTGAGGATAATGTCTCGTTTTGGTTGGAGGAGAGGGTAGTAGTTGACAAAAAAATAATAATTTGTTTTTCATATCATAAAGCATGTGCATAATTGTTGTTACTAGGATGGAAGAGTAAAGGAGCTCTTTTGTTAAAGTGACTCTTGAGACGCATCTTAGTAACCATTCTTAACAAGGTCTATTATAATACTTCCTGAAATATTCAGGTTTACAAACTCTCATATTGTTACCACTTAATTCTGCTCATATACTTATTTAACATATATTCTTAAACCTTAATTTACACACACACACTTTAACATATGATTGTGGGTTGCATATTGGATTATTACATTATTTATGTTCTTTTGTTAAAGGTAACAACTAAGGGAAAGGGATTGTATATAATTAAAAAAAAAACATGAAAAAAAAAAAAAAAAAAAAAAAAAAAAAAAAAAAAAAAAAAAAAAAAAAAAAGAAAAAAAGAAAAAAAAAATGATGATAATAAAAATGTAGATAAGTTTGATTTCGTAGCCTCCCTAACCTAAGCAATTAAGCCCGAAGGGGTGTTTTAACACCTAATACCCTAAAGTCAACTGACTTGGGAGCTATTGGCCCAACGCTTGTTACATGGGTTGAGGAGAAAAGCTTAAGGGAATCAAACGTAGGAGTTATTGGCCAAAAGCTTGTTCCATAGGTTAAAGATATATTGTGTGTTAAGTTACATGTATATATATTTTTTTAAAAAAAAAATCTCAACCCAAGAAAGTTAATCTTAAACATTAGAACAAAAATTTTGTTCTCTTCCAAGAAAAGCCCCATAATTATGTGTTGATACATTGAGCACAAAAGAAAGGTTTATTAATATCTTGTTAAGTGGTATTGAGCAGATATATAAATTTAATGAGAGTTTGTTTATCTGGATAGACTAATGGAAGTTAAATGATGAATACCTTGCTTTGTGAAATTTGCAAATAATTTGTAAATTGTTTTTCTATTCTAACACTTTGATTACTAGGGACTAGTAATAAGCTGGTTGGGGGGGTGTGATTAGTACTTAAAAGTGCATTTTTATCAAGGTTTTATATCATCATTTTGCACTTGAAGTATCAATAACTCCTTAACTAAAGCATGTTTTATACTAACATATCTAATAATATAAGATATCTTTAATTTATGATAAATGTTCATTTTAAATGCAAGTCTATCACATAAATAAAAGGATTGATTGATAAGTTTAAAAACTAAAATTGAAAGGACAAAAAGATGGCCACACTCAGAAAAGAGATGTCGGTGCAGTCTAAAGCGGAGCATTATTCGATAATTGTCGCTCAGTTTCACCAAAATTCTTTTCTCTTATTTCTCTATCTCATTACCCTTATTTTTGTAATCTTTTAATTACATTCTCCTTTTGATGCAGTTGAGCTTCTGAAAATTAAAAGTTATGAATATTTTAGTAAGAATATGGCATAATGAGATGGAAATATAACACTTACATGTTATGTGAATGGTTTAACATATCCTTGAATAGCATGTGTAGAAGTTTTTATATAAGTGAGCATCCAGTCATATGCAGAAGGATTCTTTCTTTCATCCTTTTGACTATGAAAATCTTCACTGCAAGGGGAAAGAAAGAGAGGAAAAAGAAAAACAGAGTAGAGGAGTAAAGAGAAAGAGAAGAAAGAAAACAAATTAAGGTGAGAAGAAAATAAAAGAAAGAAAACAAAAGGAATAAGAAGAAGGCATTCGTTTTGGGCATTTTCTTTTCTATTTTGACAATAAAATTGTGTTACTTATCCCTTTTTTTTTCTACTATGGTTCAAAGCCTAGAAGGTTTGCGTATTCTTTGTTTTTACCTCTCATTGTAAGGGACCATAAGCCTCATAGGTCTTCATCATCCATACACTCCTTGTTTGGCTGTTTTAATGTCCTAGAATGTTGCATAGGAGAGTTTTCTTCTAAACATAACTTCGTTTAGAGGAGAATATAAAAGCACGACAGCATTTCCTTTATAGGGTTTGGTTTTTTTAGGCAAGCACTGTTGATCACATTTTTCCTTTCCTATTCTTTCAAGGTGGTTTAATTGGTCATTTCATCTTTTGTTTATCTAGTTCAGTCATTAATATACGGGGTATAGAGGCAAACTTCCCAGGTTTCTTTTCTCTTACATGAAACTAGCATGGCAACATCAAAAATTAGGAAAAAAAGATAGGCATGAGACATGGTTTTTGTTTCTGTTATAAGGCTTTTAGTTCAACGTTTTTTTTTTTTTGTGCATGAGGACTTATGCTTTTGCTTTTCTTTTGAGAATAATGGGCAAACTTATATTCAGGCTTCAAGTTTAAGTTGTTATATCAGGTCTTGATTGTTTGATTTGAATCGTTGTAAGCTTCCTGTAAATTTTGGAATATATATACGTACTTCTTGTTTCTTTAATTGTGATACTTGGTTTAATTGTGTTGTTTATGTTTCAACAAAACATTAAAAAAAAAAAAATTATATGTTGCATACGATCAATACCCTAACATATTTTTGAATATTTAAAAAAAAATTCAAAGTTTAAAAGAAAATATGTTTTAGAATGGATTTTTTAAATAAAAAATTATTTTCTTATATTTTGGATTTTACAATATGTTTGTAAACTCCAAAGGATTTGGCCAATATTCTAAAAATATAAAAATTTTATTTTTGGGGAATTCATTTTTATTCACCATTAATATTTGGATAAAGAAATCCAAAAAGGTTAATATCCAAAATATTATTGGGAATAATTTGATATTATTTACTATTAATATCCAAAATATTTTTCTAGAAATAACAAGTCATTATCTCTTAATAATATAAGGGCAAAGAGTACCATGAAAAGTAAATGTCCAAAATATTGTTGAAACTAATACAACTTGTTTATTTTTAATATAAAGGCATATTTATACCCAAAATATTATTTAGAACAATTTAATTGCACATCCTTGAAAGAATCCTCAATTATAATTGGAAACATTTTAAATTTTGATTTCATGGTTTATGAATCGTGAAAGTGTGAAATACTAAGGCAAAAATGAACAATTTAATTGCACTTCTTTGAAATAAGTCTCAATTATAATTTGGGACATTTTAAATTTTGATTTTACGGTTTATAGGTCGTGAAAGTATGAAATACTGAAGCAAAAATGGGCTTTTAAAACACCTTGAATTTCCTTATATTTCTAATTTAGTTTTTTTGTTTCTTTTCCTTGCAATTTATGAGTCACGAACACTTGAAATACTAAAAGAAAAAATGAGCTTTTAAACACATTGAATCTCCTTATATTTTCATCTCAGTTGTCTCTTAATTCATAGGTTGCAAATTTATTTCAAATCAAACACAGATTTAAGAGATTTGCATCGGTTTTCCTTGACACTATATAAACATATCTAAAGATATGATCCATATTAGCTAAGAATTCTTTCTTTTAAACTTTGAATCCAAGTCCATTCATTATAGCAAACTCATCCTATAAAAATTGATTAAAGAATGCCAACACTATAGCAATTATAAGGCAAACCAAACACCAAACAACTTACCTTAGGTAAGGCGTACTAGTAGTGCTAAAACCTTCCTTTTATGCAACCATTTCCTTGCTTTAAAATCTCTAAAAACTTGTTAGTGTTCTTAGTGATCATAATAATAGATGGTGACTCCCTTTTTCACAAAACAAAAACCTCAAAATCAATTCCCCTGCTCTGAGAAGGGTTATCACGACGTCGCGCCCTCACGAGGGTGCAACAGATAAATGAATAACCAAGACTATTAAAATGATCAAAACATCCTCATGTGGGAAAGTTGCTCCCTCCATGTCTTCTAATGTAAACATAATAATTTCATGTCATGTTTTCGGAAGGCGGGTAGTAATAAAGACTTACTTCTTATATTATTATTTTTCCCACTTCCACTATCACCTCTTGTCGAGGTTCCACCTACAATAACATTGATCTCTAATAATACTTGATTAGGTTGGCTCGACTTTTCTCCATCTAGGTCAATGCAGGTATCACTCCTTACAAACTGTTAGACATAACTCTTGATTATCAACCGTTTAATCTCATTCTTTAAGGTATAGCATTATTCTATATTATACTCTTTGTCCTAGGAGAACAGGCAATACTTATTAGTGGTAAGTGTATAAGAAGTGGTTTTCATTGGAAGAGAATATTGGACAAATACATTACCTATAATTGTGGTATAGACTTGAATGATAATAGTGTTCAATGAAGTGAAAACCTCTCAAGATATGGCAATCAATCATGAGATGACCTTAAAGATCGAGTTCTAAATAGGGGAACGATTCAACCTAGAAGGACCTTCAAGTTGACTATCCTTATAAAAACAAAAAGGATAGAGAAAGGAGTGTTGGATTTGATAAAACAGGCATGAAGTTGTTTTAGCTCAAATATAGTGTTGAAATTATGGATAAGGAGATCATTATTTTTTAGGAACTGAGGGATGGTGGTGGGAAATAGATAATGGAAGAAGATGAGGAGGAAAAGGAAGAGGACATCATTTCCTTTTCCACTTTTAGTTTATATTTACATATTATTCTTGGACAAATTAGGCAACTAGCATAAAAAAATGAAAAGAAATGGTGAATCAACATAAAAGCAAAACGTTTAGATGAAATAGCACACTTTTTTATGTCATGGTTCTAAATTATGATATTTAATTAATATCGCGATTCAGAAATACAAAATTTGATTAAATATTGTATTTCTAAACAGTAAAATCAATTAAAACTTTATCACAATTTAAAACTGTAACATTTAATCAAATATTTCATTTTAAATCATGATAAAATTTTAATTGATATGATACCATTGTTTACATCAAGAACAATAGTGTTAATATAATGATATAACATAAATATATTGTAAAATATTTTGTAAAAGAAACAAATCAGATTCTAGTCAATTACATATAAAATTCATATTAAATTCAATTAAATTCCTAAGATTTAACATAAAAGCAAACTTCACCAAAATTAAATATAATTCATGAAATGAAATCTAATAGATATTTCATGATTATTTGTATTAAATCAAACTCATATTTATAGAAAATTAAAATAATTCAAAGAAAATATCAAATTCATCAATTTATCATTAATCCTATGCAACGTGTAATTTGTCATAATCTTACTGTATTCATATTCTATTACTTGAAATCATCAAGCATAATTAATTATATTATTAGTTGATTCTAACAATTCATAAAAATCTCTAATTTGACAACTTATCTAGAATTAAATGCAACACATACTAAATTAAAATTAATATAACTTATTTTCATATTCTACTACATCCTATCAACCCTAATTGATGATATTTTAAACTAGTTTATCATTACCTCAACAAACCTTGAATTCTTTGTTCTTCTCATATGCATACAAAATTTAAGTTTTTTTTTTAATTTCATATCTTAAAATTTGATTTTTATACCAATTATGATCCTAATTTTGTTGATTGTTGCTGTTCTTTTCTTATTATGTTTTTAATTGAAATTTTTTATTTATCAAATTTTATCCATATTATTTTGATTACTATGTATTTTATATGAAATAATTTATGAAATTGATTTTTTAATTTTATCCTCTTTTGATTTTTTATATTTGTTAGATTTAGTTTCTATTTTTTTTATTGTTATTTATTTTATTTGAAATAATTTATGCAATTAGATTTTTTTCCAATTTCATCCTCCTTTAATTTTTTATATATGTCACATTTGGTCTTTGTTCTTTTAATAAATTTGAAAAAATTAAAATATTAATAAGTTATTTTTCAATTTATTTTCAATGACATATCCAAATACTGAAAAGTGTTTTTTACATTATTTTCTATTGCATTACTAAACATTGAGAAATAATTTGTTTTCTAAGAACTCATTTTCCATTAAAACCACTTTTAAAAAAAAAACTACTTTCCACCAAATAAATAGGGCTTAACTGTTGAATCGATTTTGTCAAAGTTATCCACAACAAGGCTTTTGCAATAGCTACGTCAAATGTCATTCGACTATATAAGTGGGTCATGTTACATCGTGTGCCTAGTCAAAGTTATTCAACGTAAAAAAAATATATACATGTCTAGGTGGTGATAACCTTAAACAACTTGGGATAATTTAATTAACTCGCTACTTGGGATATAAAAAAACAGGATAACCATGTAAAAAGAAAAGAGGAAAAAACCACAAATCTCAATGTTTAATAATCTAATGTCAAATAATGACATTGAGGAAAAAACATCAAAGAAAAAAATTCAAGTCAATTCAGGTTAACTTAATTAACCTGCTATACGTGAAATGAGAGTGGGATAAGAAATTTAAATTAAAAAATAAAAAACAAAATAAAAGGCCAAAGTTACATTAATATAAAAAATTTGAAAAAGAAATATAACTCCACCTAAGTTAACTTAACTAGCTAAAATCTAGATTAACTTAACTAATTCAAACCTAAGATAACCCAATAGAAGGAAAAGTGGAAAAATTACAAAGTTGAAGAGCCCATAATTTAATGTCAAAGAATAAAAATAAAAAAAAATCAATGAAAAAAAATTCAATGAAAAATCAATTTGTAAAAAAGAAACTAAAAAAAAAATTAAACTTAAACAGGGCTAAAATTCAAAACCAATTACTCAAGTTATGAGACTAAATTAACACATAGAAGACAAACACAAAAAAATAATGAAGCAAAATTTCCAATCTCAAAAAAATTTAGAAAAACAAACAAATAACAATTAAAATAATAAAAATTAAATCTAGTACAAAAACTAAATGAAAAAATAGTTATGAAATAAATTCAAAAATAAAATAAAATAACCAAAGAATAAAAAAATTAGCAATCAAGAAAAAGAAATAAAATTAAATTAAAATATTAAAATTAAAAAAACAAAGAAAATGACAAAAAACCAACAATAAAAAAAAAAAGTCAACCACCATGAATTAAATGTATACTCCACTGTTATCGGCTGAACCACCATGAATTGAACACACGCTCCACATCCATCAAGTATGCCTCCACTATTGCTCATATGATAGTCACTGAAGGTTTACATGGTCGTTAACTTCAGGGCCCGTGGGATTAGTCGTGGTGCGCGTAAGCTGGCCCGGACACCCACGTTGATCAAAAAAAAAAAAAAAAGTATGCCTCCACTAGAGCTTTTGGGTGATTAGTGATTGGCTATTTTTTTCTTGTCAAACGTCGTCATACATATTACCTAAAAAACACGGGCAACATTATACACATGCACCAATAATTTTTTTTATTTTTATGATATTTTTTATTTGTTAAAATACTAATTTGCCTCTCATGCAAATTAAAAAAAAAAATCATGATGAAAAAAATATAAACCCCTAATAGCAAGTTTTGCATTTTTTTAGAAGTATTTTAATTTTTTAGGTATTTTGATTAGAGAGAGACTGAAATCCTTCTTAGCCGAACAATTGTTTTTTCATTTCAAAGGTAAATAATAACTGCACTATACAACAACAATGTAAAAACGTTAGGAATTTAATTTATCTCATTCAATTTAAAAATACCAATTAAACTAAATGAAAAAATCATTTTACCTCTTAATCCACTCTTTTCTTGCTATAATTTAAACAAGAAAAATATCATTACACTATAATCAACAATATAGCAATGTCATGTGTCTTCCCATAGCAGAGCCCCTTTATTTATTTATTTATTTATTTTTATTTTTTTACTAAGGCTTGCCTTTCTCGAGTGATTAAACTACTAGCATACTAGCATATTCTTTTTGAGATGAGGAAGTTGGAGGCACTACCCCACATCGACTACCGGCATTGCTAGTTGGCCCTTTTTTCTAGCCTTACCTCTCCGGTACAAACATTCTTTTTTAATTCAATTGTATGAGGGCTAATGCTTTGCCCTCAAGATCGCACAACGAGCTTCCAATGAAGAACAGATCACATGATATAGCATCAATACAAGAACTCTTAGGAAATCACCTACCAAACTACATATCCAGTCAATTTGATGAGGAAAATAGGAGATTAAATAGATAGTAGTTATGTATTTATGGAGAGGGGGGCAGCAATTCCACTTTTAAACTCTCAACTCCAACACAGTACTGTTTCTCAGAAGAAAATATCGGGTTCCTTATCTGGGAAACTTCACAATTTAACACATATATCACTGCAAGATTTTCTTAGTCATGGCAACCACGAGGCCAATGATTATCCAAATCATTTAACATTTAAATTTCGTCTGGTCCATATGCATGCCTGGGGCCAACCTTGAAGAGTTCTGGATTCAGCCAGTCCCTGCAAATACAAAAACAAATTGCTGATATGATTTCTATGAATAAATAAGGTGCAAAGCAGTGCCTGATGCTAAACTTGTCTGCATGTATATGAAAACAGAAGACACACCATTCCACTCACACTCGACACATGCATATGATGCTTACTTGGTAATGTCATCAAGGTGGTCATCAAAGTCCACCACATCCTCCCACTTCTTGGATGAAATATAATCCAATAGAACAGCATTTGCTGCTGGTTCCTTAGTTGTCAATTGGCAGCCTCCATCAGATCCAGCTAGCTTCCAGTTCTTCGACGCATCCCTTGTATAAAGCTATTACAAGGGAACAAATGTATTTAGCCGCCTGACTGAAAATTCATTGAATGGGACCATCATACTAGTGTTCATCTATCAATTAATAAGTGGTATGAATTAATAGTGGTGAGATGGCAGGGGGACGAGATTGTTTAATTTTTCCACACAGCAGTGAACTATAACAGAATAATCACAAAAGTAACTGTCGAGATGCTACATAGGAGAAACCAAGAAATTAATGAAGTCTCAAAAGGAAAGTTCAAACAGATAACTACACCAAAAACATATCATGTTGCTGATATCATCAAAAGGACCTCAGATCAGTAAACACGTAGGCACGTAGCAAGTTGCATATCTGTAAGAGGTAACTTGACAGATGATCACTGATAGTCCAACATATCTATAAATCACGAAATATGGATAAACAATAAAATCTGGCATCTAAATAGAGTTATAGTTATCATCAATAGAGCCATTAACTTCCTATCAGACTACAGAGCGACAACAGAGAGATCACATGAGTTTAAAAGCTAGTTGAAGAGAATTATGGATGCCCCCAGCACAAGGTAATGTCAAGCTTCATACAGATGCTGCTATCTGCCCTGATGCTCAGAAAACAGGATTGGTATGCACAATTTGTGAGCACAAGGGAAATTCTTAAGCTACTCAACCAGAAATAGGAGAGGCAATGCCAATTGCGTTATGGAATCCATACAGTAACAAATGCAGATTACAGAAGCCCCCTGGTGGAAAATGATAGGGTAATAGCTGATGCAGAAGGAACAACCATCAATTGAACTCACTCTATTGATAGAGTACGTTGCGTGTTGCCTACCTCCTGAAACTTTTACAGGATTCTAATTGCAAATGGGAAGCCAATGGCATGATTACAAACTAGTAAAATTAGACCCAAACGCAAACTGAGAGCTTCCTGTTCAAGTAATAGATAATGCAGGGTCATAGTAACATGAATTATAAAATCAATGGATTCGTTAAAATCTCATAAATAAATCAATCTCTCCACATAGAATGCCATGGCTCTTCCTTTTGTGATATCACTCCATCCCAGCACAGAATTCAATGCATGTGCATTATTCATCCATACAATGGAGACCCAAACAGACATAAAATTTTCACACAAATCAGGACAGGGCTGCACACCAGTTCCAAATACAAATGGAAACCCAAACTTAAAACAAAAAATGAACTCACTCAATTCCGCCCAGATCTAACTAGAGAATAAATTGAGACCCAACTTGAGTTGCCAGCAACAACATAATGGAGGCAGTGAATCAATATGGATTGATCTGATTTCAGAAAAATTACACATCATACAATTCCTCGTAGGAAAAATACAAGAAACAATGGCCAAATACTAACATATCATGGACCCAAGTTGTCCATAAACCATAACACAGAACGAATTCTCACACAGCACAACCCTCTAGTTTAAAAGGGAGATGGTGATGTCAGGTCAAGGAGCTCATGAATGTGTTAGACCAGCTTTAGCTCTCGGGATAAGCAACTGTTCTTAGAGACTATGCCAGGGGCTATCAACTCTGATGTAAATCATTTGAATTTGGAATGGAAGCCTGTGTTTCTATTTGAGATCAAGAGAGAGAGTTCTTGTGGAAAATTAAATTCATGCAAGATTATTCAGACATTGAAATTGGAGAGCAAAAAGCACCAGACATCAAGTATAGTAGACTGGTCGGCTTACAGAAAACTTCATGTTGATTTGCATTTCTTTCATTGTCACAATGTGCAACAGCATTTTTAGACACCCCTCAGTGCTCTTCAATTAGTCTTACAGCAACCATCAAAATCAAATATTTTTTGTTTCTCATAAAGACTAATAAATTATTTTTACAAATTGGAAAAAGGAAAAAGACTTTTTCATTTTTCCATGATAAAGCTTGGGGTTGGGAAACATCTAGAAGATGTTCTCTAAATTTTTCCACCAACTAAAAGCATAATGGAAAAGGCGCTTCTCCTTGTTCTTTTTTTATAATGACAATTGTATCCTACACACACACCTCTTATCCCTGCCATATGAGTAACAACAACGAAAAATGCCAGATTTGCACCCCTTTTATTCCCTCCCAAGCAGCCCAAATCAGTAGATAAAACACCATGAAAAACAACATAAATTGGATTGATTCATTGTCTGTGGAATAAATCATAGGCATGCCATTGACCCCAGGCAAACTGGTCATAAACTATAGTCCAATCTGTGGATATATCAAAAGCAGTGATTCTGACGCCACTCAGAAAAGGTTATAGAAGGATAATGTAATATTTATCTTCTCACTCACTGCATAGGCAACCAAAGGCACTTTTATGATGGCACCACCACTTGCTAAATGTTCCCAGCAAACACTAGATGTTTCAGTTCATAAATGTCTTCCAAATAATACAACCGGGATAACACAAAGCTACTAACCTGCATAACAAGGACCCGATCTTTCCCCTTTGGCAAAGCTTCGAGCTTTTTGTTATCTAACTAAAGAGAAATTTAAAAAAGAAAAACACAAAAGGGTTCAAAATGAAAGCCAGCAAGAAACAACAAACAACAGCAACATCATCTACAACAGAAAGAATACATACCAAAAGAATGGCAGCTTGGGGAAAGTAGCGATAGATGTGATCGCCAATATTCTTTGCAACATTACCAAGCTCCAAATCATCAGACCTCTCATTTGCATGAAAGTAACCCACTATACCCAAACCTCGGGCGCCATAATACTCCTCTATCTATTCACAAACAATTCAAGAAAACCATTTAAAAAAAAAACCATCAGTCTCATCTCGTAACAAGTATAAACCAATCCCAGAACTTTTCAAATTATAACTAACAAGTATACGTTAATGAAATTGAATTAACAAAGGATCCTACTTTTATTTATCAAAAGTGAAAAAGAAAATCTTGAGAGCTAGTTGTTTACCATGATGAGAGAGATCTCGAGAGGAGGCAGGAGACCTAGGTGGTTGTGGAACAGAGGAACAGAGTCGATGATCTGGACAACATCGTCACAGGAACTGCCAACGAAAACCCCGTTGACGGCGGAGGTTTTGTGCTTGAGAGAGTGGAGTACTAGTTTTATGTATGCATTTTGTGAAATCTCGTATCTCAATTCACCACCACCACCACCCATCGTGTTTTTTACTTTTCAATTCGAGAAAATTGCCTCGTTGTCTTGGCTTCGTCTGTCTGTCTTTCGCTCTCTGTTCCTTTATCAAAATCAAATCGAAAGAGCGTGCATCAGTGAGCATTACAGTACCAGTCTAATCCCTCAAGAAATTATCATTACCCAATAGATCTTTGTTTCCTTTTGTTCATCGGAAACGAAGTTAAAAGTGACGTGAGTTGCACATGATATATTTTGATTTCATAAATCCGATACGTTAAATACCTCGATTTATCCTCGTATTCAAGAGTTGTCTCTCATAAATCCCTTCGTATTTATGAGATATTATATTATTTGATATTATATTATAACTTATTTGGTTCACAAGCTTTTCCTTCTCCTATTTTTCAAAAAATGCATTTCATTTTCATTAAAAATTAATAAGTTTGCTAGTAAAGTTACTGTGTTTAAGATATAATTTACTATTATTAAAATAGTATAATTACTATTTTATTATTGACCATTAAATCTTTTAATTTAATATTGAGAAAACATAATCTTTTTCACTGTGATATAAATATTTTTTTGTTAAATATATGGGGTTATATTATTAATTTTTTTTTTAAATACACATTTAAATTACTCATTTAACCCTAAAATAAAATAATTAATTGCCTTCTGCTCGAGTATTTGTGTATCTTTATATATTAAAGAATAATATAATCATTTTAAAATCCTTAAAAATAAAACAATTAAACTCGTCCAATTATTTTTTTTCTCATTTATTTTATTTTTATTGTAAATTTTAAATATACTCATAAGCATTATTGTAAATTATATTTATTAAATATAATTAAAAAGCATATAGGTAATAATCAAACACCATCTTTTAGAGTACTGTTTGAAATATCTTGACATCTTCAATTCAATAACGCAACACAGATGCCATCATTCATTGTGGTTAGATCCTAGTATATATATTTTTTTCTCTTTTTTTTATCTCTTTCTACTTAGTTTTTGTAGCAACCCTTTAAAAATTCAAAAGTAACCCTTTAATTTGTTGGTTCTTAAAATTTAATTTTTTTTTTTATTATGATTTTTTTTATCTTGGATAATCTATAATTGGTATGCCTTTTATAATTTTACCTCTCTCAAATTTTTTTTAACTTTCAAATTTCATTGTTATTCTTTTCATTGCTATTTTTTTAGTTATTTTTTAAATTGATTTTATTTTGTGATTTCACCTTTTTTACTTTTTTTTCTTATCAAATTTAATCATTATTTTTTTATTACTAATTTTTTGGGATTCAAAATTTTTTATTTGGGATTATTTTTTAAATTAATTTTGTTTTATGATTTCACCCTCTATTTTTTTCTATCAAATTTAATGCATATTCTTTTAATTGTTAATTTTTTTCTTTGACAAGTTTTTAAAACTGATATTTTTAAATTAATTCATAATCAACTCCTTGATTGGACCCAAATGCAAGGATTCATGGGTTGATAGTTTTTAAAATTTGACCAGGGTTTAAAATGTTTTCTCGGATTTGTTTGGTTCTTACATATGCTCTTCAACTTACCTCCTATGGTTTTTTTAATCTTTAAAATTTGATTCTTATTTTTTTAATTAGTGATTATTTTATTTGAGATATTTTTTTTTATTAAAAATTTTATACCAATATCATCCTTCAAAAGTAAATTAGTTCGAATTAGCCCTCTTAATTGAATCTAAATCAAAGATTTCATGAGATATGATTTTTAAATATTACACTAGGTTTAAAGGTTTGTTAGGCTTGCTTTTTTTTTTTTTTTCCTTTTCTAAATTGATTTTTTCTTATTTTTTATCTTTTTTTTTGTTTTATATTTTTTTCAAGTTTGATTCTATTATGCTAGCTTTTTATTTATTTTTTCCCTATTTCACCCCTACTATTTTTAAATCTATAAATAATCTATTATATTAGAAATGATTTTTAATTTTACCCGCGATGATGTTTAATCTTACTTGGAATATTTTAAATTATTTTTTTCAAATTTCATCCCCATTGGGTTTTTAAAAAAACATTATCCTATTATTTTTGTTACTATTTTTTTTTCTTTTGCAAGTTTTTTTATTAATATTTTTTTCTTGATTTCATCCTTCAAAAATAAATTTATTAAGAATTAAGTTTCTTGATTAAACTTAGATCCAGAATCTTATAAGTTGCAGGTTTTAAATATTAGACCAAGTTTTAAAGGTTCTCACAAGTTTACTTTGTTTCTCTTTTTTTTTTTTAGCTTTTTTTTTTATCCTATATTTTTTTGGTTTAGTTTTCTTATTTTTTTGGGTTTGGTTCTATTAGCTTAGCTCTTTATGATTATTATTTTTAATTTCAACCCCTATTATATTTTTAATTTATTATATTACAAATATTTTATAGTTTCATCCCCTATGATTTTTTAATCTTTTAAATTTGATATTCATTCTTTCAATTGCTATTTAATTTGTTTGGGATCATATCCTCTCTTTTTTTTAGACTACATCCTCCTTAGGTATTTTTCTCTCAAATTTTATATTCATTCTTTTTGTTATTTTTTAATTAATATTTTTTCAACAATTCTATTCTTTAAAATCAAATTGAATGACATTTAAATTTATTGATTGAACTCGAGTACAAGATTTAATGAGTTGTGAGTTTTTAGATTCGACTAGGCTTAGAATGTTTGCCTAGGTTTTCTTAGTTTTTTTTGCACTTTTTTTAAGTTCATGTTTTTTGTTTTTTTTTTTTTTGTGGTTTTCCATCAATTAGGTTAGCATTGAATTGTTTGATAATTCAAATAGACTCATGTGTGATTCTTTTTATCTTTTTTTTTCATTATTTTTTTATAAATTTATTTATTATTGTTGTTGTTTTATATTATTTAAATTACCACCTGAACCAATAACTCGGGATTTGAATTATTTTTAGCATAACACCTTTTTTATATAAAGCAAAATTAGCTCAGTCTGCAACGAAGTGCGAGCAACATATCTAGTTGGATACTAAAGTTATTATGATTAACTCTTAAACTTTTAGAAATAGAAACTCAATTTCTTCAAACATGATCTCGATGCACCATAAACTTAACCTAAAGCCAACTCTTTAGCATCTCGTACCTAGTTTTGGCTCAATACTTGATCCTGATATCTATTTGAAGCATATGAACCTATCTCAATCCTTAGTGCCACAAACTTATTCCTAGTCCAAACACTAACACTATGATCCTATCTCTTTAAACCATATGATCCTATCTCAATTCTTAGTGTCACAAACTTATTCTTAGTCTAAACATTAACACTAGTCTATTTAGCAATGCAGCATGTGGACATGTTTTTGGGAAAATTCAAAAAAAAATTCTTTAAATTATTTTTTATATGTTTTTGAATCGTTTTAATGTGCTGATGTAAAAAATAATTTTAAAAAATAAAAAACACTATTTTAATGCATTTCTAAGCGAAAAGCATTTTGAAAAACAATTGCTACCACAATACTAAACAGGCTTTTATTCTAAATTTTAAACATCTCAATTCCACTCCTTGATGCATTTCTAATCGCGGGCATCCTAGACTAGGTCTTAACTTGAACCTAATGCATCCCTAACCCTAAACAATGGCCCAACTTGAACCAAAAGCATCTCAAACCCCCAATTGCTTTGGACCAAATCCTAACATGAACCTTGATCATCTCGAACCTAGTCCTAGACCAACTCTTAAGCTCCTTGGACTAGGTCCTAGCTTAAACCTTAACTATTACATACCGGGTCCCTGATCAATGCTTAAGCACTATAGACCAAGTCTCAACTGAACCTCGATCGACTTTATAACCTTAGGCCAAACCTCAGTTGTTAGATCAAGCTCTCAGATATCCCAGTCTAGGTCCTAACCGGACCCTAAGTGCCCTAAACAAGGTCATTTTCACCCACCATTGCTTTATAGTTAAGTTACGCGCATTAATGTTTTAAAGCACATGTCAACATTATTTTAACATATTTCCAACAATTTCTAATCGATATTTGTATCTTTGGAAGGTCATTTTTAAACCCCTGAGTAAATCATTGCCTATATCAAATAACTTTTAATGTATTTATTAAGTTTTTAAATGTATCATAATGAATATTTAAAGTGTTATTATTATGTATCATTGTGTGGTAATCTTATGGATGAAGTCATCGATGATTTATTTTTTTAGGTGTTATAAGATTGGAATTAATACCCTATAAAGATATTAGAAAGCTAGATTGAAGGTTTGCAATTGGATCATTTAAGATATAATTATCTGACTTCGATGTGAAATTTTATATATGGATATATTTGTCTGCTTATTGCGAAGTTATGTTTTTATTTTAATTTATGATTATATGCATTTTTTGTTCCCTATTTATGGTTGTATGTTGATCATTTTCATTTCTAGATAATCGAATTAATGATAATACATTCCTTTTAATGATCATGTCCTTGAGAAGTTAAAACTCTCTCTCTCTCTTTTTTAATAAAAATAAAAAAAATTGCTTTTATTTTTATCAAATAATCGATCTAATGATGGTACATTTCTTATAAGGATCTTATTCTCGAAAAGTTAAAAATCCTATATTAAAAAAAAATGTAAATCAAAGGTATACTTTGTTGGGTTTAATTTTAATTGGTACTTGCACAATCTATCAAAGAGTTTTTTTAAGATCTTGATGTGATCATCTTTCTCATTTGACTTGGTGATCATATCATTTATGTGCACCTCGATCTCCTTATGCATCTTATCATGGAATAACATGACCATTTCTTTTTAATAGGTTACCCCCTTTCTTCAATTTGAAAGGCATGACTTTATAGAAATATATCCCTTATGGTGTGATAAATGTGGTTTTCTCTTTGTGTTCCCATACCATTTTAATATGGTTATATATGGAAAATTCATCCATGAAAGAGTAAGTTATATTCTTAGTAGTATTCTCATTTAATATATTAATATAAGGTAAAAAAATCATCTTTAGAGCTTGCCCTATTTAGATACTTTAAGTCTACACGTATTTGGACCTTTTTGTTTTTTTTAGGATTGCCACAATGTTAGATACCCACCTAGAATACTTAGTGACTTCTAGAAATATCATTACAAATTGCTCCTTTACTTCTTTTTTGTCTTGATCAACATATCACACCTCATCTAAATTAACTTCTACTTTAGAAATTTATATCTATCTATCAATAAAAATCTCATGATATTTATATTTAGATTAAACATGTTGGTGTAAGATTATCCAAAAAAATAATCATACTTTCTTAGCAGTTTGATCATATTACCTTTTTAATTTGAGAAATTAGTGTTCGTACCTTCAATTCCCCTCGGTTCTAATTGGTTTTTATGTCAACTAATCTCAGCTCTTCATTATTAGATTTAATTGTATTTTTTAACAATTATACTAGATTAGTAAACTCTTCGACATTACTCTTTTACTATTATTTATCATCCATTTGGATTAATTTTCTACTAAAATTAGACCAATTAATCTCAATACAATGATTTTGGGTTTTTATTGATATCCTACTTTTAGGATTTCTAAAAGTATAAACTGTTTTGTACGAGTGTGTGAATTTTAATGGAGTGAAAATAAGCATGAAAAGAAAAGGCATGATTGAATGGCAAATGTATATTTGGTAATGTCAAGCAATTTACTTATGTAAAAGTACTTTTTGATTGAAAATGCCATTAAAATGATATTTTTTAAAATTTTATTTTATTTTTGACATCAACATATGAAACTATCAAAAAAAATAAAAGCATTAATTTTATGTTTTTTTCAAGCAAAAAGTAGTTTGAAAATCACTTTGAAAAGTTGCTTGAAATGAAAAAACAAATGGACCCTTAAGTCACATCTCCTAGGAACAACTATTTATTTAACCCACATTTCACCTCAAGTCGGATTTTTTTTTTCAGTAAAGAAAATGAATAAGTAGGCTTTTCCAACATGTTTTTTGACAAAAAAAAATTCTCAATCATAGATAAAAAATTTATGCATGTATCTCACTAAACAAATCAAGAATTATTTGCACTAGTAAACATAAAACAAAACAATCGTTAATGATAACTAAAGACTAAATTGGAAAAATAAAGAGATAAATGTAGATTAAGATATTTGATCTTCCAACATGAATTATATACCCAATTGTATTTAATAACATTTTTACTTATAATAACTTTTTTTATTTTATAAAATAATTACCCATCCCAATAAAACATTAAAAAAAGTCGTTAACAATAATTAAAGTTTAAACTGGAAAAATTAAGAGATAGTTGTAGATCAAGATATTTGATCTCGCAACACGGATAATGTATTTAGTTGTAATCAATATTATGTTTCTTATAATATTTTTTTTATTCAATCAAACAATAATAAAAACAAACATACACAAGAAAGTGATTGAATAAAATGAAAGAAAAATAAATATACAAGGTTTCACATATTAAAAAATTTATGTAAAAACCAAGTAAAAAATAAATGATATTTAATCAAAAACTAAATTATTAAGTTGAGAAATGGATGTGGTTGTACATGTTTGATCTCAAAAGACAAGCCATAGACTTAATTATATTTAATAACATTATTTCTTGTAACCAAACTTAATTTAATAAAATGATAATTAAAAAAATATATATTTATAGGTAAGCAATTAAATAAAATTAAAGCAAAAAAAGTTGAAGCATGGCTATAAAGCAAGAATGCCTTCTACCATAAGAAAAAACGTTGAAGTCATATGTAAACTAAGTAAGAATTAAATCATGTTCTATTAAAAAAATCATAAAGATTTGTTATAAATTATTAAATTTGAATAAAAATAATCAATAAAAAATGAAATTGTAAAAAAAAAAGAGATAAAAAACAAAAAAACAAATGAAAAAACAAAAACCCAAGCATGCAGGCCTGGATTGAGTAGCCCAGCATGCCTGGGCAAATTTTTTTAACATTAAAAGGTGGAGTATTTGTCATCCACCCCTTGTATCCTTAAAAAACAAAAGTAAAACAGTTGAAGCATCGCCTTTTAGTTCAGTTTCAAGTGATCGGAGGTTCACCAAAAAATCAAGTTAGGGGTTTTCAACCTATTTCTTTACTAAAATACCTAAAAAACATCCTAGATATCTTGATGAACCTATCCATGACTTTAAAATAACCTAGAAAATAGGTTAAAATAAAAATCAACCTGAAATAAAAAAATATCTTAAGCTTAAAAAATACAATATCTAACAATATGAAAGGAAAATCTAAGAAAAATCTATGATAAACTCTTATCTTCTAATGGAACTCATTGACACAAAAATTGATATGTTTTATGACTAGAATCGATGTCAACTGGGATTACTTCTCATCCACCAAATTCTAACCACTTTCTCTTTCCTCTCTAAAATAACACACTAAAAAATAAAAATAAAGTTGTGTAACACACTAAAAAATAAAAATAAAGTTATGCCACAATTGATTTCTTAAAATATCATGAGACTAAAATGTTATCATTTAAAAAGTAAGATAACCTAAGTAAAATTTTCTAGTGATTTTTTAAACCGCCAGTCAATTTCACATTGTGGTCTTCTTGTTTCAATTATGACCCTTATTAATTTATTTATTTATTTATTTGATAAATTAGCAATTAATTTGGGCATAAAAAATGCAACATAAAAGAAACAAAATTTGAGGACTAAATGTGTGCGAGGGTGTGCGTGTGGAATTGTGGATTGCTGAAAAACCCGTTAATTGAAGAAAGAAGGCGGCATTGTGAATGCACGGGTACTTTCTCCTAACGTCCATGGCGAAATTTAAATACTCCACATCCTAGTGGAATTGGAAAGCTTCCTTTGGCCCTCACAATCTAGCTTCAATACGCGTGCAAAGATTCAGCAGTTATGTGAATAAAGAGTCCTTACAATAATACATTACTCAGAAGCATAATCTATGCTTAGGGATGCCAATTTCAATCATATATCTGGTATCATCCAGTTTAATTGGATTCGATTTTTATTCAATTTTATTAGAGTCAATCCTGCAAGGGACCTTCCGAGATCTCTTGTTATTTCTTTTGTCTCCCCTCTTCTGTGCAGTGCAGTCCATTTCATAGCTTTTCATGGTATTTTTACTTTGAATAGCGACCACATTTCTCCATCACAGAATATACAAACCCTGCTATTTTATTAATATTTTTAAGATTGTGTTAATTCACCCATAATTTTTTAAAAATACTAATAAGCAAAACTTGCCTTGTTTAGGAACGAGGGCTATTTTGATGTTTTTCGTTTGGGAATATGAATTGCACCAAAGCAACGTCTGTGTTCCCAGACAAGCACTACACGTTTGCCTATATGACGCAATTATCACTCATTGCTGAATTGAATTGACTGCGCCAAGCATTTGAATAGGGGTTTGTAAACGGAGAGACTAACGACACCACAAAAGAGTTACTGCATAACAAGCAGATTTTCTTAATCCATGGTTTCCGTTTAGTAAAACTATGAGTTCACTGTAAAATTATATGATTTTATAAGTCAAAATATATTTATTATGTAAAATCACGTAAAATATCAAAAAATAATAAAAGCAAACTAAAATCACGTACAATCACGATTTTATAACTGATATTGCAATTTTATAGTAATTCTAAATTCTTATCTTCCTCGTTACATACCCTTCTATTTTCTCACTAACATACAGGTCTCCAATTGCACTTGTATCCATGAATTCTTTCTTCAATTAATGATGCAAATATTACGGAAACATAATCCTGCTTAAACTCCTCTTAACACGTAAAACATTATTTAATATGCGACAAGGCTTTGAAAATTCTCATTCTATAAGAATATCTTCACGAACAAGTGACAAGCTATACTTCAAAGTGTGATCCACCATGTACTTAAATCTTCTCATAATTTATATAAGATATGTTCTAATAAGAAACTATTTAATAATTTAAAACTATCACTACAAATAGTCATGCATTTAGAAGAAACATTGGAGTTGATGTTAGCCAATAAAAAAGCATAATTGTGAAGACAAATTGTTATAAATGTTTGTCAGTGGACATGGAGTCTTACGAACTATATATTGTCTTACGAACTATATCCAACTTTTTTCCTTAGATCTTACATGGTATGCTTTTATCATGCAAAAACAAGTATACCACATGTTTGTCGATCAAATTACTTATTATTTGCATAAACCACGTATGAAAACAAAAGTTTATTTATGAATTCATAATTTTACAATCTGAGTTTACATTGTATTTTTTATTACATTGAATTTTTCATATCATTTCAAAAAAACATTATTGACAACCTTGGCATTTCACATTGTAACACGTTAATATACTGCATCCTCCTTTCCCTTTGCATCATCACATGCTCGAAGGGCTCAAAGCTTAAACAAGTGAGAAGGGGGGGGGGGGGGGATTTTTTTTTAATTTTTTTTTAA
>NW_011499925.1:580782-618397 GCF_000495115.2 Populus euphratica
AAAAATAAAGGGGGGGGGGGGGGGGCAATTATTTTCATAATTTTGTTTAAAACAATTCTGGCTACAAAATAGGTTTAGCCTCTCCACGACAACTGCTTTGGATCTTAGAACATTAAAAAAAATCCACCACACTAACAACTGCTGCAGAAATACAACTGTATAACAGTCAACAATTATATAAAGCAACGATATGAATTCCACAGCCACGGCCATTCAAAAATAAAAGACAATGAAAAACTAATCAACATGGGGGGGCTCCCTTTTAGAAGATAATAAAACTATACTTCATCTAAAGCTGAACTAAACCATTGTCAAAGGCTAGATGTTTTACCAAAAGATCAAATAGCCGGACCAGATCCACAAGCATGCTTATTTTCTCACATAATTTAAAATATAGGAACCTATGGCCTGACATTTACCACCACTTGGCAAAAAAGTAATTTGGATTCTTGTGAACTTTTACCTCAACCAAGTGGGTCCCAAGTTGCTTCATAATTAAACCAGGAAAAAACTCACATTTTTAGGCGGAAACCTATGGTCAATTCTTGATAGATAAGAGTTGAACATCTATTATGTTTCCTCATTGGAATCAACATAGATCACCTAGTCCGACAACACCTTGTGCGAAAGAGGTACTAACCATAGAGGCATCTCTAGAAACAAGCTAAGAATACATGTTAAAGTTAGAAGTCCAGCTGCTAATCAGATGCAAAGAGAAAACCAATAAAATATAAATACATCTAATCTAGATCAAACTTAAAGACATGGCAACATACTCTGAACCAAGATGCTATAGTCTATAACACAATCTGAAACAACTACAACAAGTAACCGAGACAACCAATAACTTAAGAGAAGAAAAAACTAAAGCCTGCTAGCCACCATACAATAGAAGAAATAGTCTAATTAAATAGGTCTTCTGATCCTTAAAAGCTTTCCTCACTTGATGTGATAGCAGACTTCTAGTACATGTGGAAAGTGCCTATCCATTCACAAGGCTTTAAACTAGAGTACCCTGTTTGAAACTTCTAGGCAAAGCTTAAGGAACAACTGCATGAAAGTGCTCTTTCTACCTTGCATAAGGATGGTAACGACTACTGCCAGTATAGCCTCCCCTTCCATACAGCCCACCTGCTCCTCCATAACTAGTACCTGGACCAGATTCATAAGCACTGGTATAACCAGAAGCTCCATAATTTCCATATCCCTCACCTCCTCGACCATATCCTCCTAAGCCACTAGCACCATAACCCCCACCGAAACCACCTCCATAAGGCGGATAGCGACCAGAATAACCAAGGGAGGCTTCAGCTCTGTAACCTCCTAGGCTAGTCCCTCCAAAATTTCCATAGCCACCACCAAAGTCCCCACCACCACTACCATAGCCATATGCACTACTGAGTCTACTAGACAGGCCAGGTGTCCTATAAGGGCCAGGCCCAAACCCTCCATCAAACCCCCCATACGGACCATTGAACCCACCATAATTATCACTATTGAAAGAACGACCCCTAGTATTGCTACCGTATGAAGGAGCAGATGGTGGGTTTGAGGCTTTCTTTGGTTCAGCTTTCTTGATCTCCACCTACAACAAAGCAACTTAGTTAACCTAGGTTCTGCAACAGACAAACTAATGTGAGCCCTTTCCTGAGATCTATACCTGTAACGATCTCCAATGCTATATTAGAACAAGAAATGCTAAAACTTAACTACATACATGAGGAAAAATAACCATTGTATGACAAGGAAAAAAACAAATGCAATAATGCATGTTGCAACATAACAAGGATCTTTTTACATTCTTCTTTCTTGGGAACACTATAAACAAGCTTACCTGGGTACCAGCCATATCAATCATATTTCCGTTGGATAACATTTCATCAACAACTTCTTCACTGTCAAAAATTATAAATCCAAATCCACGTGAACGGTTGGTTTCATGATCACGTATAATCTGGTGTTCAACTACTTTCCCATATTTGGAAAAAAAATTCTGAAACTCATCTGAAAAAAAATAAACATCCAAAATTAGCAAAGGTCTAAAGAAGTGCTGCATGAACTAAACAGGGAACACAGCTAGCAAACTATCACCCTGTCAACAAAATACATCAGCAGTACTTACCTTCTGTCACGGAAGATGGAATCCCACCCACAAAAATCTTCTTTGTTTTAAAATCCTTTGACTGCCCAGAACCTTTAGGGATAGTCCTTTTAATCTCAACCTGCTCCATTGTCCTTTGTTAGTCTCAAGGTGAATTTGAATTTATGATATCAAACTACTCTATCACAATAACTGAAGTTGAACAATCAGACCAAATTATATTACTCTGATCACATCATAATGCATTGATCAGAAGAACAAATAGGTGCATCCACACAGGAAATCGCTAACATAAGAATGCTGTTTTTAAAGTACTCTTTAAGGAAGACAGTGATGTGGAACCTTTAAGAAGGATAATATACCTGTTTTCCATTGATCACATGAGTGTCTTCAATAACCTTGTCAACAACAGAAGGATCAGCATAGGTTATAAATCCAAAACCCCTAGGTTGACCAGTGTACCGATCCTTCATAATAACAGAATCAGTAATCTCCCCATATTTCCCAAAGTGCTTGTTAAATGTAGCTGCAATTAAATCAATACAATGTTAGGGAAAAACCCAAAACAACAAACCAGTACCAACAAAACCTCAATTCCGTGAAATATGCACTAGCCAATTCCATAGTTTCAACAATCACACAGAATTAAATTTTTTAAAAAAAAAAGATATATTGCAATAATCCTTTCAAATAATAATCATCCATTATTCAATTACAGACTACGTAGATATAATAAGCAATGAACCATAAACTCAACAACGAAGTAATACCCACCACAAAATCTCAGTCCCATCAATCTATTTCAACCAGCGTCAGAATTTCAACAACCCAATAAAAATAAAAGATTTACAGCAATCATCCCCTTAAAACATCACAAACTAATCAATTCAATTTTGAATAATAAAAACAATGATAACTCACCATAAGTGGTGTCTTTCGCCAATCCTCCAATAAAAATCTTCCTGCACACCAAATAAAACGCAATTAGGACATGAAAGATTCAAATCAATTTGATTCACCAATTTTCTCAGAAACGAAATCAACAGAAATACGAACCCGGGGCTGGCTCCATCGCCAGTGTGGGGATTGTCGATCTTTGATCTGGAACCCATTATCAGGTCGTTTGCTTGTATGCTTTTTTCGAGAAAAATTGGATCGATTGATTGAATAGAATGAGAAGAGCAGTCTAGGGTTTGTATATATATTGAAACCCAAGGAGATCTGCTGTGTGTGGTGCCTTGATTGCTTTTTATATGAAAAGACGATTTCGACATTCGTTGAACTATAGATTGACCGATGTATCCAACCGACTTCACCTGGGCGGATAAGGACCGGAAAATTGACCCGCTAAGTCGGTTGGTAAATGGACCGTGCTCAGCCTGGGCATTTATCCATCTGGCCAGCTCGGCCCGTCCAGTTGCTTTTTTTTATTATTATTTACATGTCCATAACTATACATTATCACCGTACCCGAGTTTTATTAGAATATTTAGCCCAACAAAAATATTAAAAAATATAATAATAACCACACGGTTAAAAGGACTTTGTAGATAACTACTAAATTTATTAGTTTTACTTTAAAATAATTTACATGTCAAAATTATAAAAGCGATCTACTTTATATAAGAAAAATAATTGATTTTTAAAATGAAAATATATATATCAATAATAATAGTAATATGTAAATTCAACTTTATTTTTCATAAATAAATATACTAAAACATTAATCTAACTTCTAAGAAATATGTTAATCTCATTTGTTTTCCATTATATGCCTGTTTATATATACCACATGGTACATTAAATAATATAAATTAAACTTTTTAAATCACCATTAACTTATATAGTACTTTATTTTCTTTTTATATTGAACATCAAAACTCTAAGAATACTTTAAAATAGATCAATAAAGCTAATGATTAAAATTTGAAAAATAATAGAATCATATGAAAATATTATCAAGATCCTTAATATAAAAATATAGTTATGAAAAAAAATCTTATGGGTCATTTTATTTAAAAGAGTTTTCTTTTAATATATTAGTATTGATTGTAAAAAAGAATAACTTAATAAGTCAAAGATAAAATATATATACACACACGCTAATAATTAAAATTTTAAAACTAATAAATCAAAATATTATCATGATCCTTAATATAAAAATACAGTTATGAATAAATTATTAAGAATCATTTTATTTGAAGAGTTTAGATTGTAAAAATAAGTTATTCTTGTTTACAATCTAAACTTTTTTAAATAATATAATTCATAACTGTATTTTTATATCTATTCACCTCACTTGTGTATAGTTAATAATAAATTTACATTAAAATTCAACAAATTACTAAAATTAACATTAATTATTTTTTTAACATAATCCTTTTAGTTATTTTTTGCTGGAGAAAAAAATTTATACCCTCTTGAAAAAATCTATTAATATTAAAAAATAGTGAAATCATATCATAATTTTTTATTCATGTTTATATCTTTAACTTTTTTCTTACATATAATATATGTGTAAGAAAAATAAATTATTTAAATTGAAGGATTTATAAGAAACTATAATCATTACTTAATGTAAATAATTTATTTTTCTTAACTAATTGTTATAGTTTCTTATAAATCCTTTAATTTAAATAATTTATTTTTCTTATATGTGTTATATAAAATTTTTAAATAAAAATAATTCATAACAATAATTGTCACATCTGACATCAACATTGTGGCGACCCACCTTCTTTTCTATGGAAAGGGTTTTTTGTGTGTGAGAAAGGAAATATCTTAACTTTCTGAGAATGAGTTATCATTTAATATTATGATCACCAGAAAACCTTAAGTGATTAACAAAAATCTATTGTTAGGGACCGATTATGCTATAAGAAAAATTATAACACCTTAAAACATTTTATCTATGATAAGTTGCAATGTTAATTTTGATTTTTATTCCTTAGAGTATTTTGTACCTAATATACTAGTGATCTATCTACAAGGTAATAATAGGTCTACTGTTTTGAGTTAAATCTTGAGTTGAAAGTTAAATCTAGTCATTTTATGGTATAGTTCATTTTTATCACTCCTCGTTATTATATTTGGATAACATTCAATGAATTGACAATTCTAAGGTTAGATACTCATAATCACAACATATAGCTATTTATCGATCAAGTCATGTTAGTAAATAATTTACAAACATGTGTTAGATTCATTACATTCATCCCAAATCTTATAAAAAGTTCAGGAAAGGTATTTCGATGAGGTTCACTTATCCTATGGCACCTAGGCTTTACTTATATCTTTTGAATGAAAACTTAACACTCTCGATTTATACTTATATGTAAATAGTAAATAGTAGATTAAAACTTTTTTTAATACTTTTAATTTTGGTATTGGTGAATCTCAGACTGAAAATCCAATTCTCTCGATTTTATTAATACTAGACTTAAAATTTAATAATCTCTATCTTTTTATCGGAGAATATTAGACTAAAAAGAGAATTTTGAAATGAAGTTACACTTTGAAACGAAGAAGCAAAGATGTTACTCCCCATTAATAGCTCGCTACAAGTATGTTATCTCAAATACCATAAGTAAATAACAAAAGGTTTATTTATTGTGAGTTTGACAAATAATTTTTTTTTGGAATGCTGGCTTTTCAAAAACCTTTAAATTGGGGCAAACCTTGATGTGTTCTATAAACAATTTATAAAACCCAAAATGAATGCATGCAATAAAAAAAATATTTTTGACCTTTTCATTTTTAAACTAATATTTTCGAATGGAACTCATTGACACCAAAATTAATATTTTTTTATGGCCAAAACCGGTTTCAAACGAGACTATCTCTCATCCACAAAATTCTAATCACTTTCTCTCTCCTCTCTAATTCAAGAAACTAAAACATAAAAATAAAGTTTTATACCATAATTACATTCTCAAAATATCATCAGATTAAAATGTTTTCAAATCAATGACATTTGTCATAACCCATTTTTTATCCTTATTTTTTGATATTTTTTAAAATATAAAAGTTTTATAAAAAATATTTTTATTCTATTCAATTAATTTATGATAATTTCATAATTTTTAGCATTTTCGCTTATGTTATTATTGTGTAACAATTGTTTTAAAATAATAATAAAAATGATCAAGAAGCGAAATAATAGGCAAGAGAGAAATGAAAGACCATGGTAGAGTAAAATCAACTAAAATAAAAAAAATTCAAAGATTAAAAAATAAATAAGGGTCATTTTTCATAAAGTGAAGATTAAACAGAATGAAAAAGATTGTAGATGACTTGTATTATATGGAAAGTTTTTCTTTTGTTATTTTTCATAAAATAAGGGTTATTTGTCATTTTTCATAAAATCAACTAAATTTTTCTTTTTTCTATATAAATAAATAATTCAACATCTCAATTGATGGATTTCATGGCTAAATAACATAACTTAATCCCAATTCAACAAATTCCTAAATTAACTTGATGTATTTTATAGCTAATTAATATAATTTAAACCTATTCATGAAAATCCTAAATTAACCAAAAAAACATAAACTCTAAAACAATAAAATATATTTGAATCCTGAGTCATAAATATTATATATTACCTGCGAGTTGCAAATACAACATATCACTTCAAATAAGTTTTAAATTTTTTTAAGAGTTATAAAGTGTGATAAGGTTAAGAAATTAATTGATTTGAAGGACACAATCAAGTTCAATAAACTACAAAGACACAATTTCCTTACTTGGTAAAAGCATGGCCAAGATGTACATTGAACAAATCAGGGGTGGAGTGGCTGGCACTCTCGCAAGTTATCAATATAGAAGAGATCTTAATCATGCTGTGCGGGAACATTTTTTTTTTCTTTTTAACATGGTTGGTAACCACCCTATTAACAATTAACATTAAAAAAAATAAAAGGTATGGATAATTAACTATAACCACACTCACGGAATATTATTTATTAAAATAGTATTTTATATTTTTAAGTTTTTATTTTTTAATTTCATCTTTTAATAACATATATTTATTTATCTATTTATTCAATTATATCATTCAATATTTGATTGTTTTAAAAATTGTACTTTGTATTTTTTTTTTCTGTTAGGTTATATATAAGTCTCATTGATTTGGTTTTTTTTCTTTTCAATTTTAACCTTTGGAAATAGAGATTTATTTTTTTTTAATTTCATTACTTGAGTCACAGATTTGACATGTTAGCTTAAGTTAATATAAAATATTTTCTTTATATTTTTTAATTTAATATATAATTTTAAATTCTATTTTTCAATATTTGGTTGATTAAGAATTAACTTTTATAATTTATTTTGATTTTCTTTCTATAGAGTTATCAATGTTTTTTCTTCTTCTCCCCTCTATCTCTCTCTCTCTTTAAATTCATTTTATTATCAATTTTAACTTTTAACATTCAACTGGTTGAGAACTAAGTTTTGTGATTTTTTTAAAAAAAAATTTCTATTAAGTTATCCTGACTCATGACTCTTAAAATTTTTTCTATTAAGTTATCCTGACTCATGACTCGAGTCACGTATTTGGTAAGTTAATCCAAATCGATTCTGGTTTTTTTAATTATTTTTTTTTATTTTGTCCTTCAATAGTGGATAATCTTGCTTGCATAACTCGGATCGCTAGTTTAGTTGGTTAAGAATTGAGCTTCGTGATTCTTCTGATTTATTTTCTATTAAGTTATCTTGATTTCATGAGCTCAATCATAAGTTTGTTGGTTAAACCAAACTGACTCGGATCATTTTTCTTTAATCTTTTATTTTCTATTTTTTCTTTCAACCATGGATTAGTTTAGAACAGTGATTTGTAAGTTTTTTTAATTTGCTTTTTATGAGACAACCTCATTTTCATGACTTAGTTCACAGATTTTACAGGTTTACCCAATTACTTCTGCTCTTATAACTCGTGTCACGGTTTAATTTGTAAATTTTTGTATTTTTTAAATTGAATTTTTTTTCATCCTTCAACATTCTTACTTATTGAGAATAAGTTTACTAATTTAATTTACTTTTTTTTATGAGATTATCAAACTCTTTGACTCGAGTCACAGGTTTTACAAGTTAGCTAGGATTTGTTCGGCCAATTTGATATGTATTAGATTCTTAATTCAATGTTGATTTTTTTTTAATGTTATGAAACACATTAAGTATGCTTATGCAATTTTTTTTTCTTACAATTTTAAAAGAAAATGATGGCGGAACGCATGCAAAAAATCTAGTGAAATTGATACAATAAACCACACTATACAATCAGGAGTACACTGGTATATTTCTTTGGTTGTTTTAATACAACAAGCAGAAAATATTACATTGGATGTCCATAGTGTTTAATAAATACTAGTTTATATGCTCACACTATGTTGTGGGGGATCTAATTTTTTTTAAATGAAAATATTATAGTTTTTTTTAGCATTGTTATTAAATTTAAAAATATAGTTTTTTTAATTTTTTTTCATATTTTTTTCTATCAATGCATCCCTTGTTTATCTTAACTAACATAATATTTTAAGTAAAATTATTTTTTTATTTTAAAAAAATCATGATTATTAAAGTAAGTTTTTTAAAAATATCAAAATAGAAAATCCATATTTTGTGTGATTAAAAAGTTAAAAAATCATAAAACCACTTTGAAATTTAGCAATGAACTAATTTATGTAATTAAAAATTTATAATTCTCCTAAAAAATAAACATGAAAAATTGAAAAAATATAATGTAGGTTTAGTAATTTTTGTGCAACTATTTGCTTTCTTTATTCAAAAAATTAATTTTTTTTTGTGAGATATAGTTTTACCCGCAGCAAAGCCTAATAATCTCAATAATAAATAACGTAAACTTAACCTGCTACTCCAATTTTATTTTATTTTTTATTGATAAAGGTGGGTTTAATATATTATTTGTAGACCGGGTCTCGAATTTAAGCAAAAAGGAAAACAATTGGGCTAGGCCCAACGAAATAGGTTTCCCTTCTACTGATGGGCCATTGCCACCCCTTTATTTTCAGTTTTATTTTCAAGAGCCAGTCTAATATATAGCCCAACACAACCACTTGCGCTCCATTCTCTCGTCCTCTCTCTGCCCCCTCTCTCTCTCTCGCTCGCTCGAATTATCGGTGAAGAAAACAAATTGGGAATTGAATCTAAAGGTAAAACCCTAATTTTCTGTTTTCATCATATTTCGATTTTACATGTATGGTGAATACCAGACTTTGACCTTTTTCTCGAATGGGGATACTCAATCAAACCCTAACCTATTTCTTTGAGCGTATAATTAATTTTCTTTTTTGGTTTCCGAGAAAGTGAAGGAAATCGAGTTTTCTAATTTGAAGCTTCAGAGCCTCATTATTTGGACTGGTTGATGATGCATATTCTTATTCGATTATGGAATATTCAGTTTTAGATTTTTTTTTTGTACTAATATTTGTTTTTTTGGGCAATTGAAAGGTTAGGTAGTAATAATGACGACTGCAGCTAGACCTACATGGGCTCCTGCAAAAGGTGGTAATGAACAAGGCGGGACTCGTATTTTCGGCCCATCTCAGAAGTATTCGTCAAGGGATCTTGCTGCTCATACCACTCTAAAACCAAGGTAGGTCTTTCTCAGCTTCCCTTGATTAGGAAATTTTGATTCACTTGAACCTGCTTGTAATTGGGGTGTTGTTAGTCATTTATTTAGGTCTTAGCAAATTATGCAAAATTTTAAACTGTGCTTGTTGCTGGATTGATCTGCTAGCTTATTTTGTCCTCTTGATTGTTTCTTGCTAATGAATAATTGTAATTTCTGTAGTAGAAACATTTAACTTGATTAAGTAATTGTAATTTCTGTAGTAGAAACATTTACCTAGGAAATTTTCCGTGAAATGGTATAAAAAGCCTTTAAATACATCCGTGTTTGAACATTAGACCTAATGAAATTACAAGATTCCTTACCGTGCTGTTTATAACTACCTTCTCTAAACAGAAGATTGTGGTATGGGGTTCTCTTGCTGTGCCTCCCTTTTTTGATCCCAAGAGAATCTGTTTGCTGTAAAGTAGTTGAAGATGATTTTAGAGGATGGGGACATTTGCTCAGATCCAGAGAAAAGATTTGAGTCCTCTCAATCTCTCTCTATGAGAGAGAGGTGGAAGAAATGAAATTAGTTTTCATTTTGTGTCTTCTTTTTTGTTTGGGGGTTGGGATATTGAATAAGTCCCTTTTATGTTAGATACATTATCTGCCTACTGTACAATAGTTCAAGATGCAATTTAGATATTTTTGTCCAGGTCTTGAGCAAAGTAAAGTACTGTGTTTGGGAGGAAAAGAGGGGCCAGGGTTGGGGGGGTGAGGCGGGGAAGAGCTGTTTTATGTTATACACATACCACTTCAGTGTTTCTCATGTTTTTCCCTTGTTTGCTTGCACATCTGTGTGTTAGTGGTTGTACACGTGCACATCTTTCTGCTTTTGTATTGAATCTTCATCTGTATTTGATCGGCATGCATATGAAGTGATATTCTGTTAAGTATCATTCCATGTAGATCTTTATGCTGTCTCTCTCTCTCTCTGTTTTTTTTTTTTTGTGCTGTCTCTCTCTCTGTTTTTTTTTTTTTTTACCTTTGTAAATGCCCTTAGAATCGTCCCTTTTCCACAGAAAATCATGACCTTATTTCTGATTACTGTGTGTGCATCACAGAAAGGAAGGGCAAGACACCAAGGAGGAATTGCAGAAGAGGAATCTTCGTGAGGAGTTGGAAGAACGTGAGCGGAGGCATTTCTCATCAAAGGACAAGTCTTACAATGGTAATATACTTACCAGAGAAGCATTTTTTTTTTTTGTAGCTTTGTGAATTCACTTATACCCTTTGATGGTTAAAGCTTGCTAGTTCGCATTCTGAATATTCAGTCTATTATTGCAGACGACAGGGATCGTAGAAAGAGTAATCATCTTCTCTTGGAAGGTGAGTTCACTAGCTCTTCTAAACCATACTTCAAATTAATGAGTTTTTGCATCACCTCACTAATTACATAAGCTATTGCAGGGACAAAGAGGGACACTGAAGATCGTATCATCCCACGAAGTGTGGATGCTGATGATTCTGATGTGGAAGTTAACAACGATGATGATAGGTCGCTACTTTTGGCATTTCAAAAATCAAAGTTTAATTTGACGATTGAATTTTTTGAACCCTTGTTTGATGGTTTACAGTGTGTGATTTGTTATGTTACTGTGTGCATCACTGTTGCTGCTTGCTTAGTTTCCTGGAGTAGAGATCAATTGAACCTTAGTGCTACTTGCAGGCTATGGAATATTTATTTTTATGCAGCTTTGTTTTCTTTTTTGTGCAAAAATATAATAAATGCATATTATGTGTCAACTTGTTGGTGTCCATTGCCTGTCCACCACTTCTTTTTTCTTGCTTTTCATGATAGTTTAGAGGTGCTTTGGACCTGCATAAAGCATGCAGGGTCCTCAGGCTTGAGTCCTTTTTTTATGTGTAACCTGCATGCTTTAGCTTGTAAGTTCCTCAGGCTTGAGTCCTTTTTTTATGTGTTTATATATAATTTGTTCATTTTGGAGCATGTAAGGTCTTTGGTTGCTCTTTTCTAAAGCTTTGGAGCGATTTATAGGTTAGAACTTAGAAGAGTCAATCTTAACTGTGATGAAGGTGTCAGTATTTGTCTGTCAGTTGTTGCACTGTCACTAATGGTTTTACAAGTTGCGGTGATGTTGCTTTTTGGATATGTTGTGTCATAACACTGTCTTCTCTTTCCTTTAGTGATGACGACGACGACGACGACGATGAGGATGACACAGAAGCTCTCATGGCTGAGCTTTGAAGATGACACAGAAGCTCTCATGGCTGAGCTTGAACGAATAAAGAAGGAAAGAGCAGAGGAGAAGCTCCGACAGGTAACTTCTTTTTGATTATTTGTTTTTATTAAATGAGGAAGAAAGAGCTAGGAGAACCTCCATTAGGTAACCTGGCAGCTTGCACCATTAATATTTCTTCTTATTAAAGCTTGGTGATTAATTCACTCGTGCTAATAATAATGCTTAACCTGACCCTGGCGTGGGTTTCATGAGCAAGGATTAATGTGCTTTATTTTTTTGCAGGATCAACTACAAGTGGCTGAAGAGCTTAAAGCCAAGGAAGAGCAGCTTCTTAGAGGAAATCCACTGTTGAATAATCCAACCACCACCTTTAACGTGAAAAGAAGGTTGGTGGCTGGAAGATTTCAATCAAGACTCAATCTATATGCTATCTTTTTTCTATCCAATTGAACACCATTCTAATTCCTTGTATTACTGGCTCAGGTGGGATGATGATGTGGTCTTCAAGAACCAGGCTCGAGGTGAAACAAAGACTCCTAAGCGCTTCATCAATGACACCATCAGGAATGACTTCCACCGAAAATTCCTGCAGAAATACATGAAATAATTGTCAATCTCGTTAAATTTGAAACCCATTATGGACCAAGGTTCTGGTTTTGAATGATTGTATCTATTTAAAGTATTTTAACCTTTTGTGCTGATTTCGATGTTGGGTTCTGTCAGATATCAACATGAAAAGAAATATTGCTCAATATGAATCTTGAGCCGGATATTGCGTCGTATGTCTTTTTGAATGTGCTCACATGTAGCAAAACCTTAGAGATAGGTGTTTTTAGCCCCTTCTGCCATCGCTTTTCTGGATGGGATGTTTGGTGATGCTTCAGCAAAACTTCCTGAGGCAAGCGGTTGAACTAAGAGCTCGATGTTGTGGACATGTGGTACTTGCAGCTGCGCTATTTCTCCTGTTCTCTAGAATAGAAATAGATATAGTGTGGTTTTTTGGTAGTGGTTTAAAAATAAATAAGTTTCTAAAAAAGTAATTTTAGTTGAGTTTTGACATGTTTGGTAAACTATGTTGTTAAAGTTTGTGTAATTAAAAAAAAATAAACAATATTTAGATAAAATGTATTTTTGTTTGTTTTTGTGTTTAAAAAGTACTTTAAAAAAATAAATTTGAATTTATTTTTAAATTAATATTTTTAGGTGTTCTTATATTATTTTGATATGTAGGTATGTAAAATAATTTTTAAAATAAAAAATATATTATTTTGATATATATTCAAGTGAATAATATTTTAAAAATTAACTACAATAATATTTCTAAACATTTTTTAGGGGAGTATTTAGGAAATTTAATTAAAAAAGATATTTAAAAAATACTGTATAAAACATGTGTTTCATACTCATTATTTTTTTGGGTTATATATTATAAAGCACAGTTTTTTTTATTATCAAATATATTGTTGTGTTTATTTCACTGTTAATGTGAAAGTTAGCAGAAAACAGACGTAATTTTACCGGTAAAAAGGACCCGAGGGCTACGAAACCATGTTTTAAAAGAGTGGTATGAAGACTCGACTGATCAATAAATATTGGCATGATTTAATTACATAATTTAAAAAAAAAAGATAATGACAATAAATTAACCATGTATATATATATATATTAACCTAAGTCAACTTAAATAAGTATACCAAATATACAAGTCAGTAATGAGATATAGATAAGCCAATAGAAAGTAAAAAAAAATTAATGTTTAATTTTAAACAAATTTAATGTAAAAAGATAAAATTTAAAAAAAATTAATGTGTATATATATATAAAGAAAAAAATATTTAGCAAACTAAGTAAGGTAACAAAACTCTGCGACTCAGATCATGTTAATGAGATAACTTAATGAAAAGCAAATCATGAAACATTATGAAACTTAATTTTAAAACTATTTAATGCTGGAGAATGAAACACAAATAATATTAAATTTTTAAAAAAATGATCCTAAAAAAAATCAACTTAGATTAACCAACTAAACTCGCATCCTAAATGATTGGGACCATGATAAAATTTCAAGTGATGTGAATAGAAAAAAAATTAAAGAAAGTTATGAAACCCAATATAAAAAAACCTCAACATTGAAGAATGGAACAAAAAAAGAAAATTAAGTCTAAACAATATAATATTAAATGATAAAACAATAAAAAAAACATCAATTTAAAATTTTTACTGAAGTAAATAAAAAAATAATAAATACAAAGATACAAAATAACCTAGGCTAGTATGAGATTTCATTAAAAAAAACCCTATATAAAGCAAATAAAAAACAAATGAAGCCTAATTGCTAGTGATATAAATACTGAAGGATGGAATTAAAAAAAAAATCTTTAAAAAAAGACAAAAAAATCAAGCAAACTTGAAACAACTTTCTAGACTCAAGTTAATATCTCAAACTTGTAACCAATAAAATTATGAATCTGAGTTGAATTAAGAAGTTCAATTCTCAACCATTTTAATATTCAAAGATGAAATCAGAAAAAAAAATTAATTTTAAAAATTAGTGAAAGAAAATTAAACAAAGAACAATAAATAGCAAGACCTAAAATAATTTGAGTCATTTTCAAAATCATCCAAATATTCTACAGATAAAGAAAATAAATAAAAATAATAGAACTCAATCTTTAATTAAATAAATACGAAAGGAAAAAACTGAAAAAGAAAACATCAATTTAAAAAATTAGCAAACAAAATTTGACAAATAAAAGAATCAAGATAATATGAAGTACTTTTAAAATTAGTGTAAAATTAAATGTAAAGAAAATAAATAAAAATAGCATGAAAACAAAAGGCCTAAGGGGGGGGGGTTGGGTGAACCTAAAAAAAAATTAAAAAATTTCTTAAAATTAAAAAATAGAGATTAAATTTGATAAGAAAAAAAACTTAAGGGAAATGAAGTTTTAAAAATAAATCAGTTTAAAAATCTATCCAAAATAAAACAAACAACAATAAAAAGAAAGGAAACCAAATTTAAAAAGGTCAAAACATTGTGCTTCATGATGTTTTTTTTTTTTTTATATAAAATTATATTACAGTCTCATTGAAAAGGATGAAATATGAAAAAAAATTAAAAAATTTGTTAAAATAAAAGAATATGTATCAAATTTGATAGAAAAAAAACTTAAGGAGAATGAAGTTGTAAAAATAAATTAGTTTAAAAAACTATCCCAAATAAAACAAACAATAAAAAGAATAAAAATAAAATTTAAAAGGTCAAAACATTGTGCTTCATGATGTTTTTTTTTTAAAATTTTTTTTTCTATCAAGTTATATACCGGTCTCATGAAAAATGATGAAATATGAAAAAAAATTAAAACATATACCTAAATAAAAGAATAAAGATAAAATTTAAAAGGGAAAAAAACTTAATGAGAATGGAGTGATAAAAATAAATCAGTTTAAAAAACTATCACAAATAAAACAAATAACAATAAAAAGAATAAAGATCAAATTTAAAAGGTCAAAACATTGTGCTTCATGATTTTTTTAAATTTTCTTTCTATAAAATTATATACCGGTCTCATGGAAAAGGATGAAATATGAAAAAAATGTCAAAACATTTGTCAAAATAAAAGAACAAAGATCAAATTTGATAGAAAATTTTTTTTAGAAGAATGAAGTTGTAAAAATAAATTAGTTTAAAAAACTATCCCAAACAAAATAAACAATAAAAAGTATGGAAATCAAATTTAAAAAGGTCAAAACATTGTGCTTCATAATTTCTTTTTTAATTTTTTTTTCTATCAAGTTATATAACGGTCTCATGAAAAAGGATGAAATATGACCAAAAAATTAAAATATTTTTTAAAATAAAAGAATAATGATCAAATTTGATAGAAAAAAAAAACTTAAGAAGAACGAAGTTGTAAAAATAAATTAGTTTAAACAACTATCCCAAGTAAAACAAATAACAATTAAAAAAAGAGACCAAATTTAAAAGGTCAAAACATTATGCTTCATGATTATTGTTTTTTAATTTTCTTTCTATTAAGTTATATACTGGTCTCATGACTTAAGAAGAACGAAGTTGTAAAAATAAATTAGTTTAAACAACTATCCCAAGTAAAACAAATAACAATTAAAAAAAGAGACCAAATTTAAAAGGTCAAAACATTATGCTTCATGATTATTGTTTTTTAATTTTCTTTCTATTAAGTTATATACTGGTCTCATGAATTTAGTTTTTTTTTATTGTCTAATTAGATATGTTAGAAGTGAGGTTTCGTAATTTTTATCTTTATTTTCTATTTATGAATTGATTTCGATCTCACGATCTATGTTGCAAGTTTGACAAGTTAACTCAGATTGACTTGAGTTATTTTCTTGTCGCTTTCTTTAATCTTTTTATTTTATTATTCAACATTGAGTTAATAAAGAATTAGACTTCATAATTTCTTTTGAATGACTTTTTATGTAGTTTTTTTGATCTCATGACCCGAGTTGAAATTTTAGAGGTTGATATCGATTGACTTGGTTTATTTTTTAGGTATTTTTTTAATTGATTTTTTTTTTAATTTCATCCTTTAATAACCAATCTTTTTTTTTTCTTTCAATTTCATACTTTAATATTTTTTTTTGTGAATTATGTTACATAATTATTTTTATTTTATTTTTATTGTATTATATACTAGTCTCATGGATTTAATATTTTTTCTTGATTTCAACTTTCAACATTAGATTTGTTAAAAGTGAAGTCTCATATTTTTTTTTCTATGGATTTATCTTAATCTCATGACTAAAGTCGCAAATTTGGTAACTTAACTCAGGTTGATGTGAGTCATTTGTTTTTTTTATCTTAATGTATATATTTTTCTAATTTTATCATTCAAAATTGGATTGCTTATAAATGAAGTTTTATAATTTATTTTGATTTAATTCATACAAGATCATAATAGTCTCATAACATTTTTTTTTCATTCTCTTTCTTATCTCTATCCTCTCCTCTCCTTGGTTTCCACACCATTATCTATGAAATAACAAAAAGTCTTGTCATATTATTTTTATATTAAATTTAATCATTATTTTTTTTTTATTATTTGTTTTGTTTTAGATTTTTTTAATTTAATTTTTTCTTGTAATTTCATTCCTTATTAATGAGTTGATTGAGAATTTAAATCCATGATTTTCTTCGATTTGCCATCTATGGGATAATCCTAACCTCATGACACAAGTAACGAGATTGAAATGTTAGCCTCAGGTTGACTTCGGTTTTTAACCCTTTCTTAGTTTTTTTTTTTTTTTCAATTTATCCTTTAAAGGTTAAGGATTGGGCTCCACTAATTTGTGTTTTTTTTTTTATCACAATCTCATAACTTAGTTACAAACTTGACTGGTTAGCCTAGATTTTCTCGGGCTTTTTTTTTGTTTTCGATTAGAATCATATTTTTTTCTAGTTACACCCTACAACACTGGGTTTATTTGGAAATCGAGCTTTGTAATTCTTTTGAATCTGCTTTTTAAAGGGTTATCCTAATCTCATGACCTGTGTCGCGGGTTTAAAGAGTTAGTCTCGGTTGATTCAATGATTTTTTTTTATTTTTTTAATTTGAATTTTGGTATTTAATATTTAGTTGATTTGGATTTGGATTTATGATTTTTTTTTAATTTCTATTAAGTTATTATGGTCTCATAACCTAAGTCGCAAGTTTTCCAGGTTAACTTAAGTTGAATCGGATTTTTTTTTTTTATATATTGTTTATTTTTTGATTTTGTCCTTCAACAATAAGTTGGTTTATAGCTGAGAATCATAATTATTTTTTATTTCCTTTCTATAAGGTAATTTTGTTCGCATAACTCGGGTCACAAATTTAATTGGTTAATAATTGAGCTTTGTGATTTTCTTTTTATTTGCTTTCTATTAATTTATCTTTGTCTCATGAATCAGGTCGCAGATTTACTAGGTCAATCTGAGATGAATTAATTTTTTTTTTTAAATTTTTTTTTATTTTATCCTTTAACAATAGGTTGATTGAGAACTAATTTTCATAATTTGTTTTTTAAAATTTCTTGTTATAGAATAATCCTACTTGATTTACAGGTTTATCATGTTTACTCAAATTAAATAAAACTCTTTCTTTTAATTATTTTTTTTTATATTTTTCATCCTTTTTAACACTTCTGCTTATTGAAAATTTAGCCTCCTAATTTATTATATATTATTTTTTAAGGGATTACCGTACTTTTATAATTCAAATCACACTGTTTCTCAATTTATTTAATTAATTATATTTATGCACAAGTTTTCAATTTGTGGTTGTACAAAAAAACAAGCAAACACTTGCACATTTATTTTTACATAGCTAGTTAAGCCTATATGCTCAGGCTTTAAGCCCAGGTGGAACCAGGGTCTGTTCATGTTCTCTCCAAGGAACAAGTGACTTGAAGAAGGTGGCATTGTACAATAAGTCCTTGCAAACAAATAACCTGTATGGTTGCTCCCAGGATGTAAGGAGATGAGGGGCACCTTCTATGCCTAAACAATTTTTAAATAAAACAAAGAATCTTACACATGAATTACTCATTTATGTTCAATACATGGGACTCACCTTCTTACAAAAATAAATACAAGGAAATATACAATTTCAATTTTTATCGAGCTGCCAGCAACCAATAAACTATAGAAGAGAAGTCATTACATCATGACAGCAACAGGAGAAAGAAGAAGAAACCTTTGCAGTCTAACAAACACACCGTGCAGGCAGAGAAAGGCACTGTGAACAAATTGGAAAAGGAATATGTGCTTCCCTAAGTAACTCACAGACTACGATTTCACCAGAGTCCCATTCGGGCAGAGTCTCGAACCGTGTCCTGCTAACTAGTTTTCTTTTGGCTCTTCTAGCACAAATTCGACGTATAAATCCTTGAGACCAATGACAACAGTTGTTATCAACGGGCCCATGATTGCTCCCTGTTGAATGATATATCAATAAATTGAAACAGCTAACAGAAAAAAAAACAAGATAGAAAATCAAGAAATGCATAATAGCTTCATAACTACTTGAGTTCATCTGGAGAAAATACTTAGCAGAGTACAATGAAGACAAATATCTATGTATAAAATGTTTACCCTACCTAGGCAGGGGTCATCAAAATACCTCAAAAATCAAGAAAGGTCTCTAAGTTGAGCTTGCTTTAGCACCTAACTAATCTCTGAAAAGTGCAGGCTCGCATTACTCAAGCACGACATAGTTTCAAGGAAGCCCACCAAAACAAGATGTCCTACCACTCAACAATCCCCTGAGATCACTCTGATGGAGTGGCTATGTTATAGTTACCGAAACTCTCTCCAGTCTGGAAACCCAAAGCTACATTAAATGATTCTTCATCATGCAAGAAGTCTTTTTGGTCGAAAAAATATGTGGTCCTTCGTAGATTTCTATTCTATGTTTGGGGTTTAGATTCTTTGATTTATTTTGTAAGCAGGGGCAGGAATTGTAATTTCATCATGCTCTGCAAATCAGCTGTATTTTAGCAATTTTCAGAATTATTACGTGCAGGTCCAGTCCATGTAGGAATTCGGAGTCTTAGTCTTTAATAATTCATTCCTGTTTAGTTTATTTCCTAGTCAAACGGATTAGTTATCCTAGTCTACTCTTTTAGGGAGTCTTAATCTCTAAAAACAGGGATGCTATGTTTAAATCTTCAGCAGAGTTGAGTTATGAAATAAGTGGAGTTTTAGAGTCATTTTGAAGGTTTAGTGCCTAAGGTTTCTTCTCTGTTCTCTTGTTCTTCTACTTTCTCTTCTTTCTTGTGTTACTGTCCTGCTACAGTGCTGCGAGTTACTGTTCACAAGACTAATTTCTCCTCATCTCTTCCTAGACAAACCCTATTGTACCCTAATTCCACAAACAACAAACCCTAGCTGTCCAAAAATCCTTTGTAGAACAGACATCTCAAATCTGTCCTACATCACACCAAATTATATCAATGAAGTTTTATTTTGGCTCTGCAACCAGGAGAGGCAATTCCACTCCTGTTCTCTTAAAAACTGCGCTATACATTTATTATAAACATACAGCTTCTCGTGTTCAGCACAAAAAAAAATAAAAATGCTTTTGTGATAGTTTGAAACTCTTTCCAATCTCCATGGACAGGAATGAATTATCATAGCAAGAAACTGACTCAACCGTAAAAAAATACAGAATGCTGCACATAGCACAGCTTCCAAACCAAATCATTGGCTTCATCAGAAAGTGAAACTCTATAAATACCCAAACTAGCCAAGAACTATCATACAGGTAACTTTAGGTAATCTCCTTAAGCATGATGTGACTTTAGCAGTCAGTCAAACCGCCAATCTGTTTTGAGGAAGTAGAAACAAACACACAGGAATTGCAAAACAACAACTGAGGAGAAACCATGATGATAGATAGGTGATGGGAAATAAGACGTGTTAAGTTACCTCTATTGCAGAGGGGAACAGTGTCATTCCACCAATGATGCTAAGCCCAGTAAGATATTCATTATAACCAGGTATATCCTCCTGAATTTCAGTTGCACCATAATCCATGAGCACAATGTGAATGATGGACAAGCTAACAGCCACCATGTATCTGCCTTCCATCACCAGTTGCACAGCAGCTGGAATTGTTGCAAACATAGTAGGAAATATAGGAAACAGGGGGCTGATAATTACAAGTATGGTCGACACATACAAGAAGTGTATATCATACAGTCTAAACAAAAGCCATGTAAGACATCCCTGAAAGAATGCAATCTCTGCAGTAGCCAGGAGAACTCCAGAAATTGCCTTGTCGAGAACCTCAACACATCTAATCCTAGCTGGTTTTGGAATTGGAAGCATACCCATCACTTGTTCAGTCACCCCACCAGACTCTGATGTAATTAGGTAATACAAAACCCAGAAGAAAATCACTGATTGAGATACAAAATTGAAAACCTCTGCTGCTCCAGAAATGATGGAGTTTCCAATGGACAACATGAGCTTAGCGCCACCGCCCAAAATAGATGCACCACTAGCAAATACACGCTGTGACACCTCCATCCCTTGAACAGCATACCCCCTTGCCTTTTGAACTAGATCTTCTCGAGTAAATATCAATTCCCTAAAGATTGCATCCAGTTCTGAATAGATTTCTCCCCATTCCTGATTGCCAAGTTTCTTCCTTAAGCTCAACATCTTCTCTGTATAGGGAGATGGGCTCATCAACGCCACTGATTGCTGAGAAGTATTAGCTGGAGGACTAATAACAAAATGCTTAATCCCAGCAACAAACTCAGTCATATTATACTGCATTGCTAAACTATCTATCTGGTCAGACACTGTTTCATAGAATGTTGTGGTGTATTTATCTACCATTCCAGGAACATCATTCTCGTCCATCCACTGCTTGATGCCGAGCTTCTCTGCATAATTACTCTCTTCCACATGTGATTTCAATGAGATGACGGCGTCTTTCCCTTCAACAGCAATCTTGTAAGAGAAGAATATCAATCCAGCCAAAGACCCCACGATCATACCAACAATCAATCCGATTGCCACAATGGTTTTCAACCTCTTCAACACACCTCTTGTGAAAAATGGGGTAATTGAACTACGCCTAAAACTATTACTCCTAAGAGAAGAGACAGCGGAAAATGTAGAATTTACAGTTTTGGTACTGCACAAGAAGCCTGAAGCAAGAATCAAAAGTGAGCCCAAACCACCAATCCTCTCATAAGAAATCACAAAGACACCAAATGACAACAACCACCTTAATAACTTGGAAAAACCACTCCTATGTCTCCTAGAACTGTCTCCTTTTGACTTTTTAAGAAAAACCCTTAAACAGACCTCCTTAATATCAACAAGGGTGCCTACAAAAACCGTAAAAATAGAAACAGGAACCGCAAGAACAGTCTCAGTGAGACCTAACTGAAGAGGCTTAGTCCAAAAAGCAACAAGGGTCTGTTGTATCCCTCTTAACGGAATAGAACACAAAACAGCCCACTGAATAGGCCTCAAGTACGCTTGCAAAAGCTTGCATACGAAATAAAGAAGGAAGATAGCGAAAGCTAGACCAGCATGGGCCATGGCTATGTAAAGAGCAAGGCGTACCTGGGGATCACCTGAGGCCGGGAAGGTAGTAGCACTAGTTTTATTGTTATGGTGATGGTGATCATGGTGGTCATTGGGCGCGTGGGGTGGCGCGTCGGGTTGTGGGGGCGAGCGTTGGGGTGGGGTTGTGGAGGGTTTACGGTATGAGGCAGATCTAAACATGTCTTGCCAGGGAAGGGAATCTTGTTTGGAATTTGGGTCCGTGTATGGTACCAATTCCATCCTTTCCGATTTCAAATTTCTACAGAGAGAGAGAGAGATGACCAAATATTATTCTGCAGATGCTGATGGGTTTGGATATTATCCTGCTTTGAGCTTGAGAGAGGAGAGAGACAGGAGAAAGTGAGTTCAAGACAGGGAGGGCCAATGGGATGTCGACAGGTAGGGTATAGATGCAGTTAAGCTTTGAAGTCAGGGGAGAGAGAGAGAGAGCGCGGGGATAAATTGTGGTGTTTGTGTTTATGCATGGATGGCGATCGGCACACCCGCGGCTGTTTGGTGCGTTTCCCAAAACCTAGTTTTATTAAATAAATGTTTTAAAAAGCCCAAATAATTTAAATTAAGGACAAAATACGACCTTTTAGTCTAATTTCCTCGCAATTTCTCCCCCCAAACAGGTTATTCATTTATTTATTTAACCAGTATGATTTCTTAAATGAAAAATCATTGTTTATTTTTTAACTTGGAAAGAACCCTAAATCTGCCATGTGGGTAGTAGATTCTTTAGACATGATTTTCGGAGAAGACAGGTCACGATTCTAATCTTGGGTTTTTGGTTTGGTTATCCTCTTTCTTCTCCTGGGCCCTTGTCGTCGGGAGAAGTAAGGTTATCATTGGGCAGTGTGTAGGGCTATGGATGACGCTGGTGCTTCTATAGAAATCCAATGCATAAAGCAAACTAATACAAAAATCTTCGCTTTTAGGCTTTTTATTTGGGCAAAAAATCAATTTTTTTGTGGCTTGGAGGCTCTTTAGTTATTTAATGGAAAAAAAAAAATAAACATGTAAATAATTAAATATTTTTTTTACGAGTATATTAAATGTTATTACGGGCATAAAGTTCGGGATGGAAGTCGACTTTAATGAAGTTTCAAATTATAAGATGCTATGGTGATATTTTAAAAAATAATTTTGTGATAATTATGATGTAATAGTATACAAGAATACAGAATAATTAATTTTTAAAAATTATAAAAAGTACTAACATAAAAAATAAAAAAAATTATCTATTATTGATGGACAATTTTTTTTAAAAAGAATATTAGATTTGTATACTTGTTTTTATATATAAATTAATTAACAATGTTATCATAAAAAAAGTTCAAATCTTATTTTAAAAGCAAGGTACAATTGGACGAGTTTCTAAACTTTAATATAATAATATTAATAAGAAGAATATTAGAAAAAAAAATTACTTTTAAAATTACAAAAAAAAAGAAAGCAAAATTTGTCTTTTCAAAGACATCTCTCTCTTCGTCCATGATGAACAGGAACTAGGGTTAGGGTTAAAAGGGGGCATGAATCTGACCATCGTCAGCGTCACAATCAGGATCGAAACTCTCCATGATTTGTTCTCTCCTTCTCCAAATCAACGCAGGATCTTAGGCTGTCCAATTCACTGACCCAAGAAAAGAGGCATTCAAGCCCAGATTCCTGGCTGTGTGTTTACAGCGTCACCTTCTGTGATTTGATTGTTTTGATCTTGATAGCTAACAGGGGATGCTGATTTCTCGATCAATGCCGACTACACTTTGTGATCGACATTTTGAAAGAAATTACATTCAGGGTGGGATTATAGAATTCCTAGAAATAAATTGGTATTGGGATGGAAAAATAAAATTTCAGGAACAAATTGTTTTCGTCGAGATAATAAGATTCCAAGAAATAAATTATTTTTAGGGCTGGAAAATAAAATTTCAAGAATAAATTATTTTACAGTTTTTTATTTTTTTAAACTTAAAAATTAAAAATTAAACAAAATAAATTTTTAAATTAAAATAGAAATGGTTATAAATTTATGATTAACTATATATTTTCTCTTAAGTGCACAATTCAATTACTAGTTTTTATATTAACTTAAAGTGGTTTTCATTTAGAAATATATTAAAATAATATATTTTTTTTTTTTTAAAAATAATTTTTAAAATTAATATCTTAAAATAATTTAAAAACACCAAAAAAAATATTAATTTGAAATAAAAAAACAAAAATAATTTAAATTTTTTTATTTTTTTTTTAAAACACAAATACAAACAGGATAATTTAATAGTTTTATCATGATTATAAACCTAATTTCATTGCTATAAAAAAATTTAATTAAAAAATAATAAAAAAATAAAATGCTTCTCAAATGTTTTAGTGTATTTGATAAAATTAATCAAGTGCAGCAGAGGACCAATATAATGATTAATAGCTAGGTGTTTGAAGTTTTTAATATTTTTTTATTGTTTTGATGTGATAGTGTTAAAAATAAAAAATAAAAAATATTATTTTAATATATTTTTAAATAAAAACACATTTAAAAAAAAAAAAATCTACTATCCTTCTAAACACTAAACACTACAAAGAGGTAAGCAACCCTAGATATAAGCAAATTGGTTCAAAATTGATATCGTTAATGAATGCTATGATAACAAGAACAAGAACAGAAATGACGAATGATGACAGATCAAGCATCCAGACAATTAATTCATCAATAGTAACTTTCATGGGTAAATAGAGGAATTGTTTTAGTATTATGGAAAATGCAAAACACTTATAGTAAATAAAAAGGCTGGAATTATGGATCCAATTCAAAGATGACATAAATTAATCCTCCTGCGGAGGCAAAAATAAGCAATTAGCCGGTATCCAAGAGCCATGGCTAGCAGCACCCAGACTTCTTGCAAGCCACCTTTCAGGTCAACCATGTCAAATGAAGGTGAGCTCTGCAGAGGCCGACACCCTCCTTCGCTCTCGCACTCGTATAATTCATCACCATCATACTGCACTTTTAACAAAAGCCTAAACCCGTAGAACATGAAAGACAAGAACTTCATCCACTGCATGAATTTTGGAATGTGCTGCGAGGAGAAATTAAACGCAACCCTTTAGCTGGTCTCAGGAACACATGACGATGTATGCAGATGAAACCCTTGAAATTAGGAAATTACCTGGACGTAGTAACCTCCAGTAAGAAGAAACAACATTAATATCAAAGAAGCAAACATCCCAGCTCTTTTGATACTCAGACTTGCAGCTCCACATAGCTCTCCCACTCCCTTATTATCACACAGAAATACATCAATTACTTGGTGCTCGTATAGATTATTTGCATGTATGTGTATGAATATTATTTGTTTCTACTTACTTGGCTTGTGATGACTATCAATAGCATGACAAACAGTGTGAAGAAGAAGCAAGGGACTGTTCTCTTGAACCCTGCCATGAAGTACACTATGACCATGAAAAATGTTGGGTAGAATACATGAGCTACCATGTCACTCAGAGTGCTGCACACATAGTATACACTTAGTCTGTACATGTCTGCTTTCCTTTCTTTCACCAAATAGATCTTCTCGAATGGAAAGACATATACTGCTCCGAATATTGATGATGATGTCCAGAAAATGCAGATGTAGAACATTAAACCAACCTGCAATTACAGGAACATTAAACTATCTCGAATATTTTAATTTGATTCTTCTTGTGGTTGCGTAAAATGTTTCACGGAAATCAATTAACCTGGTCCCTTAATTGAGCCTCAGTTCCAGTTTTTGATTTCCACCAAAGAAGGCCTAGCAAAACTGCTACTCCTAGTGCTTGGACGAGCCTCAGCTTATCGAAATAATCTCTACACCTCTCTCTAAATGTTCTCTTGTACATTATGATGAACTGCTCCCACCAACTAAGTGTCCAATCCCTTTTTACTTGGATCGCCAATTGAAGAGGCTCAGGTACCCTTTTGCTCTGGTGATTCTCTTCCTTTTCTTTTGGTTCCAGCTGAGTTTTGTATTTCAGATGAAGGTACTGAATGCAGCATACGCAGAAGAAACTAATCTTAGAGGTTCATGTATAAGAAAAAATGGTCAGAGAGAAGAGATAATTAAATCAAGAGCTATTAATTACTTTGATTACTGCCTTTTCAGAATCAAGGATTCCATGTGGTGCTGATAGATCTTCAGGCACACTTATGTCATTCACTTGCCCGGTTGCTAAATCCAGCAAGAACTCTGCAGGGTTCATCGCTATCTCCGGAATGAATCTCAAACAAGAGAAATATTCCATAGATTCTCTAGCCTTCCCATAGTACACAGGGTAGCCTTCTGATATCAGGAGAAGCTTGTCAAACATGTGGAATATTCTGCTCGAAGGCTGATGGATTGTAGTGATTATTGTCCGTCCTGCCTGTAGACCACCAGACATATGCTTTTCATTACTTTTTTGACATACCTTAAAAGAGTTTTGCTAAATGTAATACATCTACTTTGGCACCTTAGCTAGCCCTTGAAGGATTTGAAGGAGTCTATTGGCTGATGTGGAATCAAGGCCTGAAGTTGGTTCATCAAGTAACAGTAATGAAGGGTCGACGAGAATTTCATAACCAATGCTGGTTCTTTTTCTTTCTCCTCCAGATATCCCCTTAACAAATCCCCCTCCAACTCTTGAGTGACGACATCTGTGACCATGAAATAAGCTTCTTACAAGGTTTTCATTTAGAGTACACAACTACCCGTTGTCCTGATTAAGTGCCATGCATTACCTTTCAATGCCTAGCTCCTTTATAATCATCTCAACTCTGGCATACTTCTGCTGCCGGCTCATGTTTCCTGGAAGTCGTAAGAAAGCAGCAAAGACTAGAGTTTCTTCGACTGTGAGTTGGGGTAAGAGCACATCATCTTGAGTCACAAATCCAATCCTGTGCACAGATAATTAACTTCCAAGGGAGAACATTGAGAAATAATAATGACTTTTTCAATCACCTATGAACGAGACAAAAGCTCTCTTTAATGGTGGCTAACCTTCTCTTAATGACTGCATTATAAGCAATGTCATCGTATGTGATTCTTCCTTTAACATTTTCACTCAGTCTGCCTCCTATTATCTTTAACAAGGTTGTCTTACCACTACCAGAAGGACCCATCAAGGCAAGGATTTCACCAGGGCAAACACTTCCTGTTACACCCTTCAAAATCATCTTGTAGTTATCGTGATCCATGTTGAGCTGTGAGGCTACCTTTGAAACCACTGCCTTCACTGGGTTGGCAGAGGAAGCTTTGCTATTCCTCACCTTATACTCCACATCTTCAAACTGCAATGCATAGATATAGCCCAACCATGACTCGATTTATCTATAGTTATCTTGCCATATTGACTAGCCAGGGCTTGGAAACTAAAGATTACTGTCAATAAGAAGCTTATCATGCCTTCTTAAGAGAATAAAAATAATAATAAAAAACTTACAAGACAACCATAAACAAATAAACAAGATGAGAAGGAAGAGATTGAGCATTGATCACCTTGAGAAATATTGGAAGAGGGCGATCCTTATTCTTAGTCAAGCAATCTTCCTCAATATCAATCCCAGAATACCTATTTCTAAGGTAGGCTTGAGACATGAAGTCTATGCTGTGGCCAAACCCGTTGCTCCCTGCAATTTGCATAGACCCCATTGTTGGAGGGGACAGAGACATGTCCTCAATCTCTTCCTCTCTCTTAGTTTCCATATCCATATACCATGCAAAAAACCAGAAGCACTGTATCTATTTCTAGCTAATACCTTGTGAATCAAAATCTGCAATGTTAAGTGAATCAACCGTAATAAACCAAGAGCTTGCCTATATAGTGAGGAAAGGTTTTGTTCGGTAGGCCACATGCTTTTAATGCCTAAACTCAAGACCAGAAAGTAGAAAAGCAGCTCTTCTTTTATGTTCCTATACGCCTTCCCAACCATTTTGCCTACCCCTCTTTCTCCTTAGTTTTCTTGTTTCAATATTAGGGGTTCCAAGAACACGAAACAATGCTCTCTTCTTTCTTTTTTGCTTTCTCGAAATATATATATATATAATGTTCGTGAATTTTTCTGTAGGTTTCAAATTCGAAGCGCTCAAAATAGAGTTGAAGTCGTTATAATATAAGCATAGAGAGGGTAACATTAAACTTAATGTATATTTATAAAAACTCAAATCCAAGAGAAAGAACACGATTTGATGATAATGGTCAATTACCCACGAACACAAACGGTAAATCCCCATCTCCAAGCTAACTCCTTTGCGTATGTATTTGACTTGAGACAAGTTCTGCAAACAATCCTATTATCTGAAAACTAGTTTTGTTTAAATATAAATAGTAATAGATCTTAACTAGTGCCCAACTCAGCTTGGATCAAAAAGATTTTCAACTTTAAAATAAATGCTAAGTTCTGAGAAATTATTATTAAACCTCATTCATTAAGTTAATATTGTATCCTTGTGACATAATTTTTTTTAACCAGTTCTAATTTAAAATTAACCCTATAAAAATTATCTTAATATAATCCATTTAATATAATCCAATTGGTTTAATGAATTTAAAGATAAACCATAAAATATATAAACAAATATGATTTAACTTTAAAAAATATCTCAAGATGAAATCTTATGTTCTCCCTCTACTTTTTTTTTTTTAAAAAATATTAAAACGATAACATATTAAATTGATTTAAGTTTCGTCAATTAACTCATCACACCTGCAATCTAGATTATAGACTTTATTAGATTTAAAAATTTTATTTTTTAAAACTATCTTTTACTTTATGATATGATAATAAAATAGATGCTTGTATAATTAAGTACCAACTAAATATGAAGATATTTGTTTGAGATTATAATAACTCAATAGAAAGTAAATCAAAACAAATTATGAATATCAATTCTAAATCAAGTAAATGTTCAAGGATAAAATTGATAAAAAAATTTAATAAAAATCGCCTTTAAAGAAAAAAAATGAAAAATAATACTTTTTTTATTAAAAAAAAGTTATTTGTATTGTTATTAAACCAAACATAATGGATCAACATTTAAGCCTCCAGACTCGATTTCTTGTCATGCTTGAATACAATTAACCTGTATAGGAGTTAATCCTACATGACTTAGTTGAATTGATTGGTCTAAAAACAACTTACATGATCGGTTAAAGTATGATTTGATTTTAAAATTTTAAGATGATTTTTTTTAATATTAAAATAAAAAATATTAAATTGACTTAAACTTTATAACTTATCTCACAAAATTTGTGAATTAGATCACAAACTTCATTGTGTTTAAAAGATTTATTTTTTATTTAATGATATGATAATAAAAATAGATAGTTGTAAAAATAGAATTATGATTAAATATCAAGATTTTTATTTAATATTATAATATATTAATAGAAAGAAAACTAAAATAAATTTTGATAATCAATTTAAAATTAATTAAATATGAAATCAAAAAATCAAAAGAAATTTTTTTGAAAGGTATAACTTAAAAAAAAGGAAAAAAATTGATTTTTTTTTTAAATGAAGTGATTCATATAAAACAGTTTTTCATTTCGAGAGAGTAATTCTTATTAAAAATGCTTAATCAAATTCTTTGTAATTTATATAGTATGTTTTTTTTTTAATTTCAAACTGGTATTGTTGTTTAATTTTCTTACGGACTGAATTGAATTTTAGAAATGGGTTAAGTTATCAATGAATTTTAAAATATATGGGATTAAATATATAATTCCTAAACTATAAGGACTAATTAAATTAGTTTTTCCAAATTAGATGAATTAACTCAAAAAATGGTGACAATGTTGAAACCCAATAAGACGATCAAAGCTAAAAGTTTGGATTCTTCCTGAAACCTCAAAGCCTAAAAGAAAAGAAAAGCACCGAATGATGGAAGAATCAGAATCTCGAAAGCAGACACTGTTAAGTTCACTCGAAAGCGCCGGCATTTTGATCCCGGACAACGTTACATCGATCGGAGACTTGAGTCCGGAAACCTTCGTCTCCATCTGCGCTCAGTGTGTTAATTTGATAGATCAAACGGCTTCGTTGCCTACAACTCTGCCGGATGCGGCGATTGACAAGTTGAAGATGTGTGCGGACATGGGTTTAGCTATAAAGCGACTTGGTTTTATTGGAGACATGAGCTATATTAAGGTAATCAAACCCATCACTAATTGTTTTGTAATTAAGGTTATGTGATTTAGTTAGCTTCCTCTCTAATATGTATGTGCTACAGAAGAAGAAGAAGAAGAAGAAGGAGTTAATATGGAATTTCTTCTACTCACTGCTGCTACTTTTTTTTGAGTGAATCCATGGGTCTTTCCTATGCTAATTCATGGAAGTATTAATTTTTAGGTTCCATTTTATCCAATTATAAGAGTAGAATTATGGGGTCATTCTGTTATTCACATCGAACTGTTTGGTCTTGCCTGAATCTGCTTCCGCTTTCTGGTTGCTGCTCTGTTCTTATTACTGTTTTTAAAACTATGCCTAAAACAGATTAAATGTGTTGCTTGCGGCAGCTCCTCTATCCTTCTGAAGATGACCTCCATAAGTTGACTAGATTCTTGGTGGAGAGGCTTACTGAGTCGACTCGACCTGTCAAAATAGCTGAGGTGAAGGATGTGAATGCTAGAGGGAAAACCAAGGAGGGTGGCTCTAATATTGGTGGAACGTTAGATCTTAATCATCAGAGAGAAAAATTGGAAGATCCTAGTCTCCATAATGCAGTGCCAGAGGCTGAAGAAATACGCTTTATTGGCTTGAGCAGACAAAATCCCGGCAAGGCCAAGTTACCTCCTTTTTTTTATGGAGAACTTTTTGATGAAGAAGGAAAGCCAGGAAGAGATCTGTTTGGAAATGAAGAAACAGCTGCCACGGGAGATGATAAGGATGTTCAGAAATCAATTTCTATTAAAGAGAAGCCATCCATGGTATATGCTTATTTGAGATGATGTAGATTTGGATAGAGCAGTCAAAATCATGAGTTTAACCAAGAAACAAAATTGATCCGATTCTTAAATTTGAATCCATAAACAAGTCTTGAAAAGAAAAGAAAAGGATTACTATCATTTTTGTGAAAGCAATTATGAAAATAAAAGGTTTTGATGATTTTTTTTTTGCATATATTTGTTCTTCTATCAGGTAATAATTGAGAAAGAATTAAGAAATGAAGAAAAAGTGCTCACAGAGGAGGTTACTGCAAAGACATCAGAATTACAGCATCTTGAGGAAGAACTTGAATTGTTAAAGGCAGCAACAGAAATGGCATTTGGTGATCAGAATTCTATTGACTTCTGCTTTGAGCAGCTTAAAGAGCAAGTGGATGCCAAAAGGTGCAATATTACAGAATTGAAGTCACAGTGGTAAGATATGGTTCTGTTCTATGAAGTCTTGATTTTCATTAATACAGCGTCTTACTCTGGAAAGAAATCTTTTAGTCAGGTGCTTGGATACATATAAGATATTGTAAATCAGAGATTCTTGTTTTTCAAAAGCAGTGTAGCACTCTACTGGACTGAGATTGAAGTCTTGATTTTTCTGGTGTGTTTGATCAATTCCAGGGATGCTTTCAGAATGCCTCTGGAAGACAAGAAGAGAAACCTAGAGGAGTCCCTGTATGCAAACATACCAGATTCTCAAGAAAAGCTCCAAAAGTTGAGAGAACTTGAGCACGAAAAACAGTTGGTGTTGTCTGAAATTACAAAGAGGTGTGCTTATAAAGTTAAATTATAATGAGAGAATTCGACAAATATGTTTTCATGCTCTTATTGCTGATTTCTTGCAATTCTATAGGGAGGAGGAACATTCTAAACTTTCTGCAGATCTTGAGAAGCAGCCTAAACTTCCATCTAGAACATCCTATATTGAGCGGATAAAGGAGATTACAAAAAGTAGTCAGAAACAGGATGCTGATATAAAGAGGATCTTAAAAGAAACTAGGGAGCTTCAGTTGGAGAGTAACTCTATCCAAGATCGCCTTCATCGAACATATGCTGTTCTAGATGAAGTAGTGTGTAGGTACGAAATTTTTGGTTTTTTGATCTTCTTCAAATTTGGTCTTCCCTGATGTTGAAAGAATAAAATATTCATTTACTTGATTTACCAAAAGAAGCTTCTTTCCACAGGGAAGCAAAGAGAGACCCAGTAGTACGGAAGGCTTATAGTCTTCTTACTAGCTTGCACGACTTCTTTGGTCAAATTTCTGAGAAAATCCTTACCACTGATAGAATAAGCAGAGAAATGACTGAACTTGAAAAGAAGCTCGCAGCCATGGCATCCCGAAGTTTGAATGTGGATAAGCTGCAAGCAGACCTTGATGCCATTGTGAAGGAAAATGAGTGCCTGGAGCTACGCCTTGCAGAAAACCCATGAGTCATTCTTGTTGCAGCAATCTATAATTGCTTGTTTGCAATCATTTCTTTCATTTTGTTTAAACATAGTAATCTCCATTCTATTCATTCGATCAAGTGAGAGATTGAATATGTGCATTTACCGGGTTAAGGAATAGAAAGTTTGTCCGTACTGGCTTCCCTGATTGAACTGTTATCAGCTTCAAACCAGGCCTAGAAACAACCTAGTTAAAATAGGCTAACATGTTTGTTGAGCTAGAGTGAAGCATCTAACCAATCTAGTTTTAAGCTATTCCATATCAAAACCAAATCTGAAGTGTGCGGAAGATGTTTTGCTGGATTGAGGGATCATACAATGTCGAGAGTACAAAAACATCACTGAAACTTATTCTATGTTTCTGCCCTTTTGTCTTGAGATATTAACAGAATGTAACCTTAGGGGTGTATGATCATATGATTATTTACATGATAAAAATAAAAATAATTTAAATTTTTGTTATTGAATTTAAAATTAATTCATAGATTTGTAACATGATCAGTCGTATTAAAAAAACAGGGATAGAAATCATGTTTTGGGCTCAAGCATTGCTTTCCAAATGTAGGCATAAGAGGGCATTCCAGGACGTGTGAAGGAAGATGCTTGCGTTTCCAAGCTGCTCGTTAGCCCTTGGTTGTTGGGCAGAGGTGACGATCATAGAGACAAAACAACGTTGCAGTTTGTTGGTTGACAGTTGACGCTTTCAAAATCTCAAGACGTGGGATGGGAGGCACATCACTTTTGGTGCATTGGCCTTTTCCATACTAGCGCAAATCATCAAACTTAAGCATGATTTAAAGAAAGGACATGTCGTTTGTTGGGCCTGCTAGTAAGGTTGCAGTTTGAGAAGAACAGCAAAGGGAAAAAACAACAGAGAAGAGATTATCACACTGGCCTAGAGAGTGCCAATTGTTAGTTTTGATGTTGTGAAAATGATGTTTTCTTAACTTCAAAGGAAAACTATATGAACTAAAATCTGTATCTACTGAATATTTAACTCAACCAGAATCCTAACAGCTTGAAAAGGTGGCAAACATCGTATGTGTCAGGCTTTTGTAAGATCTTATCATTTCATTTTAAAACACCTTATTTATTTATTTTTTATTTGTTTTTGTCGTTGCCAAAAATAACCTGTTCTATATAAACGTTGGACTCTCTTCATCTCCGTTTTTTTCCCAATACATATCCATTGAAGTTGTCATTATCTTTCCATTTAATTACATTATTTCCATTTCTTCTATATACACGTCAGCCAAAGCATTTTGACAAGGAGTTCAATGCATTCGTGTTAGTATGTGATCAGAGAGAAACTAATCATCCATCTGATTCTTATGGGTCTGCTTGATTCATTGCTGGGCACCAATGCGAGGAAGTTCATCAAGAGGAAAGACAGTGATGCAGGAGAAGCAGGTTCTGATCTACAAAAACAATGAATCCTCTTTGTGTGTGTGTGTGTGTGATGGCCCCATTTTATTCTCTCACGTTGTATGAGTTTTCTTTACACTGAAATGATAAAATAGTTTTCATTTGTATTTGGATTAGCATTTTGTCATAATGTGATTGTTTTAGTTCTTTCGGTACTGGTTTGTTAGTGGTGGGATTCATAGATCAGCATGATTTTGAGGATTGCAGGATCATTGATTGATCACCATAAATGCATCTCCTGTTTCTTTCATTACTGGCTCTTGTCCTCTCTTCTTCTCTCTGGAGCATTCGATAATGTATTACTTGGGTGATCTGTTAATGGTTTACATAATACAATTTCTCAGTTTTCATATCTCATTTTTCAGTCAAAACTATTGCTGCTGTCATTAGTTAGGTGGCTTTAGCATTGATGTTCAAGGTGCTTCCTCTGTTATTGATAAGTCTCGGTTTTCTGAACTGCCTCTTTTTTCTCTCTATTTTGATTACTGAATACGTAGGTTGTACGTATTCAGCTCAATTCCACGCGTATTTCAAAGTTCCATGTCGTGTGATTGAATTTCACTGAAAGCTGGCTTATAATTTTTGGCAATATGTAGTGGTCAAATTCCTCTTGTAGATGCTTTAGAATTTAGCACGGGGGAACACAAAAAGGATACGAAACAGTTTTGCGAACTTCGTTTATACAACCATTTGTTTGCATTTCAAGGGGGCAAAAAAATGCTCAGAACTTAGTTACCCTTGCTCATGACTTTGTGCCTCTTGCTTTTGGATTTCTTACTTACTGTACTCGAATTATCAGGTCAAGCATTGGAAGAACTTAGAGGTTCTCTTTACAATGATATTCGGACTTCAGAAGGAGCTAAGCGCCAGCAACAACGGTTTTGTGGACCAGCTGTGGCAATGACCTTCAATTTCATGGCCGCTGTGGGGGTTATCATGGCAAACAAATTAGTTAATGCCTTTCCTTGCTTTGTTATATGTGGATGTGATAGTTTGTTCGTGTTAGCGAATTTAGCAGTATGCATAGTTATTGAGCTACAGCACCAGCTACTGCTTGATTTAAAGAAAATTCAGATTTACTGTCATATGAGGTAGTTAGTTCAGGTATCATGCTTAGGTTGCTGCTGGCATTGAAGGAACTAGTCCCAACTGCTGCTTGGTTCTGAAACTTCAGCCCTGCTGCTGTTGTGTTTATACTTGTATTTGGCAGTATGTTCTTTCTATTTCATGCCATTTTATTGAAGGAATAGGATCCCAAAGATGGGAAGTTTTTTCAGGATGAACTGTTATCAGAGAAATCTCATGTTGGGTTATATGATTACGTACAGGTGATGAAGAAAGTTGGGTTTAATTTTCCAATCTTCCTCACATTAATCCACTATTCCACTTCATGGATTCTACTTGGCATTCTTAGAGCATTGTCATTGCTTCCAGTTTCCCCTCCCTCTAAAGCTACTCCTTTCGCTCCTCTCTTCTCATTGGGCGTTGTCATGTCCTTTGCATCCGGTCTTGCCAATGCCAGTCTAAACCATAACAGGTTTGTGTGTAGGTTTCAAAAATCTCTCTTTTAAAGTAACTTGTGGCGGAGTCCTGTTTCCTTACTCTTCAGTTCTTGTGCAGTGTTGGTTTCTATCAGATGGCTAAAATTGCAGTCACTCCTTCCATTGTTCTTGCAGAGTTCATTCTCTTCAGGAAAACAATTTCCTACAAGAAGGTCACCGTTTTGAACTTCAGTTCCCTTCAAAAAATCTCAACGAATTCTTTTTGAAAATACAGATAGCTGAATGAACACGGCCAGTAATGGCTTGTCAATGACACTGGTAATTCTGCAGGTTTTGGCTTTGGTTGTCGTCTCAGGGGGTGTGGCAATTGCAACTGTGAAAGATTTGGAGTTCAACTTCTTTGGTGCTTGCATTGCAATTGCATGGATAATTCCAAGCTCAATAAATAAGATTTTGTGGTCTAATCTACAACAACATGCGAACTGGACTGCTCTAGCGTAAGTAGATGAAACCCTGTTCTGCTTTTGCAAACTAGATCAAGCAATCAGTCTCAAATCTCATATAATAAGAGTGAGATTCCTTAAATTTGTAGGTTGATGTGGAAGACAACGCCTGTAACGATTTTTTTCCTAGTAGCCTTGATGCCATGCTTGGATCCACCAGGACTGTTATCATTCAAGTGGGATCTCTACAGCTCATCTGCTATTTTTCTGACAGCTCTCCTTGGTTTTCTCCTACAATGGTCTGGGGCTTTGGTACTCGGGTGAGCTTCTAATCACTCCTTGTCTATCCATGATTTTACCTCTCATAATTTTGTAACTGGGTATCATTCTTTCTCATCCAGGGCAACTTCTGCAACATCTCATGTGGTTCTCGGACAGTTCAAGTCTTGTGTGATCCTCCTAGGAGGTTTTCTAATTTTTGGTTCAGATCCTGGGTTTGTGAGCATCTGCGGAGCCCTCACAGCTCTCGCCGGAATGTCTATTTACACATCACTAAACTTGCAGGAGTCACGTGAAAATTTGATTTTCCAGCTTCAGGCACAAACGCTGCCTTTATCAAAACCCAAGACAGAACCTGAAACTACCACCACAGATGACCAAACTTAGATGAAGCTGGCACGGCAAATGCTGCTTGATTCGTTTTGTTAGTACGAAATCTTTAACAATGTCTTGATGCCATCATTCTACCTCAGGAATTTTGATTCCGGCTCTTAGTATACTTGTACAGTAAATATTGCTTTTTCTGCCGCCCAGTCCTGCTGCGAGAGATTTTTTTTTTTTTTTTTGCTTTTAGAGAATTATTTGGTATTGAATCTGAAAATACAATTGTTTTGATTTTGACTTTATTTTATTCAATTAAATTTTTGATCATCATCTCTTCTGTTTATCTTAACGAATATAAGTTTTTAACAAGAATTAATTTTTTTTTGTGTGTGTGTGTGTGTGTGTGTGAGAGAGAGAGAGAGAGAGAGAGAGATTGAAAACAAAAAATTCATAAATATAATAAAATAATGTCGAAAATCCATTTAAAAATTTTAAAAATAAAAAAGGATTTGAAACGAATTTTCATTAACAATTTATAATTAGTATTATTATCTTCATATTATATATATAATAATTGAGAAAATATTATTAAATTTCAAATACAAATATTTAAAAATCGTCTCAAAACTAAAAATTAAATGAATCTAGTAATTTTTTTTGGAGTGTCAAAAAATACCAAAGAAAACAAAAGAAAAAAGAAGGCGAGAAAAGAAAAATAAAAAAGGGCGAAACTTAGTCTAATTCACATTAGCAGGCCAAGCACGCGGGCTAAACCTGCATGTCTGGCCCTGCTTCAATTCTTTTTACGTCAGATTGCGGTAGTGTAATTAGTTCCATTTAGATTACTCAAACTAAAACATGCATTTGGTGAGAGCAGCCGAACTTGGATTTAGGATTGGTTGCCATAAAGAACAAAGATTAATGGACGTGAACTGAAAGCCCCGATCTGTACAGCTAACGTATCAGAGAGACAGCATATATCTGCAGAGCAATTTCAGAGTTTCTTGCTCTGGGTTTAACCTCTGGTAAGTTCAGTTTTTAAAAATACGAGTCTCCAGCAAATCTACGATTCAGTGGTGCGTAATGGGGTTCCTGGACAAAAAACTTGAATTAACAGTCTCAAACAGATGAACAATGAACCAGCACATTCACCAGCATATTCTGCGTGCTGCTGTAGTAAATTCAGGACAGGAAGGTTGCCTAGAACATAAGAGCGTC
>NW_011499925.1:618420-629197 GCF_000495115.2 Populus euphratica
AGCAAAAAACAAAAGAGCGTCCACAACAGCCCCTAATTGGGATGTCAATAGAAGAATAATGAAGTGCCAACTGCTAATCCCAGTGCACTAATCAAAGTTGTATAATTCACCTTTCCTCAGTTTAATGTACAGGTGAGACGTCTCAATGAAATAAATTGGCGAATCCCACCGACTACTCAACCTCTTAAATTCCTGTATGATCTCGTGGAATTAATAAGGCTTCAAAAACACAATAGAAATCCACCCCGATCAGGAAAGATCCTAAGAAACAAATGGGGGAACGAGCACAAAGCAAGCAGAGAGAGAAAAAGACAGGCCTATCATTTTGATAGCAATAAAGTCAGCATTCTATATCCCCTCCCCACCCATCACATTAACCTAAACCTTCCAGCCGCATTCATATGTACACTTCCAAGCACTCTTGAGGCTTCCCTTGTCTCGGGCTTTTAAGATAGCCATTAATAGAGGTTTCATACGCTTAATAGTTAAGAGTTCCAGTTGATCTGTGTAAGTTGAGGCTGCTGGTAAGGACCAGTTGGAGGTACCACAGGTTCAACAGTTGCAGGCATGGTCTGTGACTGTTGTGTGAGTTGATTAACAGCTGAAGGTGCAGCCACTGCTTGCACCGGTGGATAAATTCCAGGAAAGGCGGCAAGACCAGCCTGTGGAGAGAAGGTGAGGTGCTGTCCCTGAGGGTGAAGGTGGTATAAAGAACTGAGCTGCAAGCTGGATATATCTTGCCCAGATGGAGGAATCCAAGATGAAATTTCGCTCTGCATTGCCTTGACCAAAAGAAATAAAACCATTAATCAGAAATTTAAAGTACACCAGGAGAGTTTGATAAAAGGAAAATGCTTCTGAAGAGAATAATGCAATAGATACTTAAGATTGATAGCTGTAATGCACTGATTTGGCACTTGAAAACAAGAAGAAATATCATTCACTTTATGGCAGATAGCAAGCAATATCATATAGGTTTCTCCTCATACTGCCACAACAAAAAAAAAGAAATATCCAAGACTTTAAGATATGAAACAGAAGACATAAAACCAACCAGTGGTCCTGTTGTGTAGATGTTTCTTTCCTTAAGCTGAGATGCTGATAGATCATCATTACCAGCGGAGCTTCCAGAGGTTACAGCTGGACTAGGATTGAAGCCTGTAGAGGAAGAGCCATATGATCCATACAAAATGGGGAGTGCAATTGGAGCTGGGCTTCCAGCACTAGTTCCCGGCTTAAATTGTGGAAGAGGGAACTTGACACCAGCAGCAGTAGGTGCTGCTGTAAGATATGCATTGCCAGTCGATGGCTGTTGAGGGAGCCCATTGTGGCTCAAGAATTGATGCATTGGTGGCAAAAAATATGGATTGAAGTAGTGCCCGTACTGAAGATAGTTAGGAGGATATGGAGCCCTGAAAAGAAGTGGATGCGGAGAAGCAGCAACAGAATTCTGCATCTGTTGACTCAGACTTGGAGTAGATGAGGCCATAGAATTCTTACTCTGCAATTTGACAAAGAACAGAACCAATTAATTTATTTACAGAAAAGAAAGAGAAAAGTTATGCCCTATCCTCTTAGGATATTTCTTTTTCCCTTTGAAACAAACTATTAGAGATTATGGATATCTTTGTTGATACTGTTATATGCATCTCTCATCAAGTTAAAAGAGAGCAAAATTGTCATAAAGAAAGGTGATAGCAAGCTTAAGCCTCGAGTCTTATCACACACACACACACCCACAGACCTCCAAGAAAATATGTGGTTGTGGTGTATGTGTAGCGTGTAAAGCAGAATAAAATACAACAAGCCTTCTCCAATCTCTAATAGTTTGTTTCCAAGGGAAAAACAAATATCCTAAAATGATAGGGCATATTGCATAAAGCTAACCCATTGTTCACCCAAGATCATGGCAAGGTTTGGTGCCTGCAGATCAATTCTGACAGAGACTCAATAATCTATAACTTTTATGTGCAAGCCAACATGATATTCTCATATTGATAGAGAATATTAGACTGACAATAGAAATTTTAATCTAACAGTTATAATGGCAAGAACAAACAGAGTTTGATAAATAATTGAAACAGAGCAAGAGCAAAAGTTTACAACAAAGCCTGTAGTTTGAGAAACATCCCATGCCTGTGTCTCATGTCCTGCGAATGGTACAAGGTGAGCGGCCTGCATAGTTGGCATGATCCCAAAACCATAGTTTGGTGCAATTTGAACAGTGGAGCTCTGATGGTCTTCTGGAAGCAACATCTCACCCTGCTTTGGCTGAACAGCCCTCAAGTCTGCACTAGGTTCAACATTGCCCTCCGATATTGATACTTTTTCAAGCACATGTATAGGAGACTCTGGTTCATCAGAATGATTAACTTGCATAGGTGTTGCTCCACTATCATTGCTGCATGTAAATAAAAAAAATATCACCACGACTGAAAACTTCCAAATATTTCCCAGATGTCATATGATATAAAAGATCCAAAACATTCCAGAGGTATAATAAAAGGCAAATAAAAGATTAAAGGCTTTTTATAGGAAAATAAACTTCTGAAATAATAGGATCAGTGAACACACATGCAGCACAACCATATAACCTGACTAGCCTACCCAATCCCTGGACAGCCTCCATTTTTACAATCCAACAAAAATAATCAAGAACACCCCTGAAAACCCATTTTACTACCCCAGAAAATGATTCAAACATAAAAATATTTCTTTAGACAATCAATTATTTCAGACATGTATTTACATCGCAATCATTAAGAGAGCACAGTATAATTCTCACCAACCTAGAAGGTTCCATGGCAGTTTCATCAGTCAGATGTGCGAGTTCAACAGCATGCATAGAGTTAATGTCACCATCAATACCATTGCTGCATTTTGCTCCCGGTCCAGAATTAGTATCAAAGCTTCCAAAAGTCAAATCACCATTGCTATATTCCTTTCTTGGTCCAGAAGTTGTATCAAAGCTTCCAAATGTCAAACCACTCTTTAGAGCTTCAGGGACTTTATAATGATTCGGAAATTTCACATGTCCATTAGAGATGAATGGTTCTGGCAGTGACTGAGAACTGACTTTAGCTTCAGCATCCTCAGACAAGACTGCTGCTTAAAAATAAAAGCTTGTTTAGAATCCAAAAGTAAAAGGATAAAGATTAAACAATGAAAATTGTAACAAGTGGAATAATAATACTTTTTAAAGGCAAAGCCAACTCTTCTGATGAATGATTATCATTACTAGAAGACTTGACAACCAAAGGATCATCATATGCATACAAAGTTGCAGGCTGCAGAGATTCAGACAATTGATTCTTTCCAGCTGCCTTTGGTTTGATAGGTGATACTTTTTCGTTTCCTTGAATATGATTCTGTTCAGCACCTTTCTTCTGGTTACCCACTTCGTGTTTGATTGTAGCACCAGGATTTCTAGTCATTGATGAGGCTAATATGGGGTCTGAAAAAGAAGATACAGAACCAGATACAGATGCTGGAGTGGTAGAAGTTGGGAGGCCATTGGGAAATGATGTGGACTTTCCTTCCTTAGATTGCATTCCAGAGACAGAAATTTGTGTAGGTGCTGAGGGACTTGCTGCAGGTAGTAGGGAAGGGGCATCCAACTTCTTCACATCAAGAACTGAACTACCTGCAGCAACAGGCAGCTTTGGACTATGTCCAAGAATAGAACTCCCACTGGATAAAGTTGAGGGACCACGGGGTGTGGCAGTTAAATCTCTGTAGCAGTTGAACAGAAATTAGCTAGAATAGGAAAACAGTTTTACATGAGAGCCATATGCCATAGTGCAATGAAAGTCTGTTAAAGTAGTTACTTTGTCCCAGGAATCGCTGCATTATTATTTGTTTTCTGCATAGAGCGCGAGGAGGTTGAAGCATTTCTGTCTGCCATGCAATCGACTCCATTTTCCCTTCGAGTAGCCGCATTCCTCCCACCACCAGCACCTGACAAGCAGTTCAGAAAGCAATTTATCAAGTACCGAATATCAGTCTACAATCACAGCAGGAAACCTCTCAATTTCTAACCCAACATTCTCTTGACTTTATAGAATGGAAACCATGATCCTAGATAAGATGGTCACTTCTACATTACAAAATCTCAATGTATGATTTTCATATTTGAAGCCATAAAGCTCAGACAGAATGAAGCATTAAAGGGATTTCATACATCTTGGCTCAATGATAATATGTTACAGTGCCTGTATGAACAATCACAATTTACTTACTTCCAACTCATTGAAATACTATAACTCAGTGTAACTTTTTTTAATATAAAAAAACTGAAGGACAGAAAGAAAATCAGAAAACATGCCCAAGTGTTTTTCTAAACTTGGGTTTCATAAATATGTCACATCAGAAAATGACAATTTCCTCAATCAGGATAGAAATTCTTACCAGAATAGCTTCCTCGACCACCCCTAGCTCCCCTGTCTTGAGCCTGCAAATATCAGCAATGATACAAGAATTAAACTACAAGATGACCTCGCTAGAAAAACCAGAAAGACAAACCCAGGAACAAAAACAAAAGAACTTGTAATTTCTGAAAGAACAATATATCTTACCCCTTTTCTACGATCATGTTTACTCTTGACTTCATGAAATGTATCTGCCAGCCAACAATTATTATTTAATTGAAACAATGCAGTAGGTATGATTGTCGCGATAATCTCATTTGGCAAGAATGCAATAGATTGAACATTAAAATTGTCCACTCAACTTGTAAGAATAGTGCAGATTAGAGAAAATTGTGCACGCAATCAAAAGCTGCATAAATATTGTGAAAATTAAATTCAATAAAGCTCCACTGAGTTACTATAAAGAGGAAAAGAACGAACACAAATCAACACTCAAATATTGGGTTTTCACTTATCATGCTCAGGAACTGAGTTGCTTGGAAAGAAACAGAAGAAAATCAATTAGGATTAGTAAATCAACTTTTTAATTGTTTTATTTCCTTCATATTTTTTCAAGCATCAAATATTAATGTCAGACTTAGGAAAACTAGAACTTTAATCGCATATGCATCAACCTAATAAGTATTTCCACCCAACCTAGAAAACCTATTCCAGAACCTATAATCCAAAAATAAATGCTTTGGTCAAAATCCCCCCTTTCTTCACTTTATTTTAAAGAAAATAAATAAACAACAACAACAAAGTCCCAAAATAAACCCTAAACCCAGCAATGCCCAGATAATAGTAAGTGCTAATTTGCTTGTTCAAAAAGTCCATGGATGAAAACAACACTAGCACCCATGCACAATCTTTAAACCAAGAAAACAAATAGTGCCAAGTTCACAGCTTTACTGGTCCAACAATCAGAATGGCACATAAACAAGACCCAAACCTCTCTCTTTTCCCTCTTTTATCTTCAACCAAGCACGCCCTTTTACAAGAGCAACCAAAATAGATCAAAAAACTCAGAAACACAGAAAAAAACAAAAGCAAATAGAACCCAGTAAAGCCTAATGCACGAACAAATAGAGCAGCATTAAAATAAAACCTTAATGCATGCTCTCAGAAATATACCTAAATAAAGGAGCTTTTGGGCAGTATCATCAAGATCCATAGCACAGTCTTGAAGAACAGAGTAAATATCCTCATCACTGTGTTGCTTGCCTGTGATTTCTCTTATGCTTTGTATTGTTTTCTTGACATTCTTCGGGATCGTTACAAAGCTGCCACCGCCGCCACGATTGCTCATATTGTTGTGTGTTTTTTTTTTCCTTCTACGTTGTTATTGTTTTTCTCTCTTGTTTTATTATTTTGTTTTATTCCTTTAAGAGAGAAAGATGGTGAAAACGAAAAAAGAAAAGAAAAGAAGGATGGAAGGAGAGAGAGAGAGAGAGAGAGTTACAATTGACATTATCTTATAATCTAAACGGCGTGGAAAAAAAATTATGCTGACTCGTAGTGTTTTTTCCATTTTTTTTTTATACGTGGTGGATTAAAATATTATAAAAATTCATAATATTTTTTAATTTAATTTTTCAATTATAATGGATGTGGCAAGAATATACTATGTTGAAAAAAAAACTCTTTCACACTATTACCCTAGCCCCTCTATGTTGTGGGCGTGGTTGATTTGGCTTTATAGCTATTGATATCTAAGGCTTATGGATGGTTTGGTCTTGGCTATCTTTTTATAATCTGAGGGGCTATTGATGGCTCTTTCCATTCGTTTTTGTTTGGGGTTGGTCAAATGAGATTTTTATCTTTCATTTTGTTTTTTTTTATTTAGCTGCTTTTGATTTGGTTATGGTGAGGTTTGATTTTGGTTAATTTTTATGTGTTGGTTTAGGTTGGTAAGGTATTATCGGGTTTAATTTCTAAAGGTGTTTAGTTGGTTATGAGTCTAGGCTCAAAGAAATGTGGCTTACAATTATGATTTTGCATTTAATGTAATGGACGCTAGGCTAGGGTCCTTAGGGTAGCAACTGCTAGTTACTGAATTTGATTAGATGATTTCTTGAGGTTTTGACATTTAATTTGGGGGTTTTAGATCTTTTATTTTAGGGTTTTGGATCCTTTGTGTCCTTTCTCAGTGAGCTCTGAAAGGTTTGTCCTTTTCTCTACTGTTTGATATGGTTAACTTGCTTGATTTGCTCTTTTTTATTAATGTGTGTTTGCTATGTTGTCACTTTATATACTATTTGATTGATTTTCTTTTTTTATTTTTGTACAGTTGTTCTGAGAGTTGCCATGCTTTTGTATCCTTTATTTTATGTTGGCCATGGTTTTCATGCTTTCAGTTGCATTACATTTAATCCTTGTTGTTTTTCCAGGTTTGTTTCTCTTTAAGTTGTGTTAGCTTTGGTTTTCATTAATTCAGTTTGTCGTATGTGTTTATAAGATCTGTTAATGTCTTTTTTCAACCTTTTGTTTCTTTGGTTATTACTCATTCTTTTTTATTGGTTTTTCTAGTTGCTATAGATCCTGTTGTCTGATTTGTATTTTTGTTGGTTTTTCTAGTTGTTATAGATCCTGTTGTTTGATTTGTTATCTTTAACTTTGCTGCCTTTATCAAAAGTGACGAGTTTATGAGGGCTGTTTGGGCACTTTGTTGGTGAGCTTCTTTATACGTATTTTTGCACTTTATTGTCTTGTATTTGTTGCCTTTACCATTGTTTTGTGTTCTATTTTGAGTTTGCCTTTAGTTTGTTGTTAGACATTGAGTATTTTTTGCTTTTGGGGTGTTGGCACATGTTTTTTTTAATCATGGGTTGCTTGCTGTATTGGGGGTGGTGGATTTATAAGCAAATTTTTGTTAGGTGCTTTTGCTTAGGAAAAAAAAGAGAGAGAGAGGATGTGGGCTTCTAAGGATTGTTTGGTTGTTGTTGTTCCTTCAAAAATACTGTGATGTAGTGAAAAGAAACGCTATCATTTGACAAAAAGATCATACATGAGGGATTAAAGATTGGTTTAGAAGAAAAAAATTGGGAAAAAAAAATGAGCAACCTTTTGTGTTCTATTTATTATTTTGCATGATGAAACTCTATTAAAAACCCTACCTTTAGGGCTTTAAGAATTTTTCCATTTCAAGTTCTGGTAGTGCTATAGTTGGTTAGTGCCTTGGCATAATCTAATGTTAATCTTGGGGTTTTTACTATGTTTATGGGTTGTTGGCATGTAAAACTACCATCATCACATTAGATATGATAGGTTTGGTTAGATGTGTTGCACATTAATTATTGATTTTCTTATGATCCTGGTTTTTAACCATGAAATTGAATATTGATGTTACTTTTCTTTGTCTAGGATTTTGTTTTTTTTTAAATGTCATTATGGAGACCTATTAATTAGCAAGTAGAAAACAAGATTCTCAATGCAGGTCAGCATGGACAAGAGGAAAGTTGTCTCTCCTTAGTGATTTACTATCAAATCTTGCAACAAAGAGGGCGTTAGGTTAGGAAGGAGATAAAGCTTGAGCTTGAGCGTGGAGCTTGTCTTCTTGACAGGCCTACTTTTCTTTGTTCAACTGGGCTTGTTCACTTGATGGGTCCTAGTCACTGTTAGTTAGCTCTTTTTTTATTATGTTGAGTTTTTTTTGTTATGTTGATAGAGATGGCTCTTTTTTTGTTGTGTTGAGTTCTTTCGGGTCTACTTATTAAATGAGAAATATGTGAAGTGTCCTTGGTTGTGGTTGGGTTTGCTGTATGAGCCCCAAAATTTAGAGCTTTTTTGGATTTTTTGTTAGTTTTTTACATTTTCCTTTTCTTTTGCATTTTGGCCTTGCACTTATTGTTGCTTGGGTTCTTATAAGTTGGATTATAGGAGTTTTGTCCATTGACTGAGTTTTTTTTTAGAACTAGACTATGTGCTAAGAGTTGGTTTAATCATTGAAAGTTTATAGGTTCTTGAACATTTTGGATTCTTTTTTTTTTTTTTTTTTTTGCTATCATGAGCTTATTAATGAGTTTATGCTTTGGTAAGGTTTATGTTGGGTTCCTTTTAGCCAAACATATGTTTCAATGATCTTAACCACTTTTGCTTTAAATACTTAGATTAGTTTAGGTCGGTCTGACCTAACTTAGGTTTAGATATAATTGCACAAACTCAAAATTGGATTTTAGAATTCTATATGATAAAGTTAAGGAGGTTGATTCTTTTTTCCCTATTTGTAAAGAATGTCTATGGATTAATCTATATATATTTGCTAGACTTTTCTAAGTTGGAATTCCTCCTCTTTTTTTTGGAAATTTTTTTATTTTGGAATCTTTATTGTCTTGAGTGTAATTAGCATGTTTAAGTTTTATTTTGAATGGTTTGTTGGCTTTTGTTTCTGTTTCATGATTTTCTATAACCCTTGCCTCTATGCTCTTTCCTTCTGTTTTTAAAAACTAATGCGTGCTTTTCATCATTTTGATTGTTGCAGCTACATTACTTGGTTAGGTTACATCATACCTGATAGCATATGCTATAAAGCCTTTTAGTGTTTAGGTTTCATGATCTCCAAGAGTTTGCCTTTTTTTTGGTTATTTTGTTGTTTCATTTATTGCTAGCAAACATTATGTTGATAAGCATTTTTTGGATTTATGATAAAATCAGTTTTAAGATTTATAACACGACCAAACGATTGATGTCTTCTCCCAAGTATAGGAGTGTTAAAATAATAAATAACTTGGCAAGACCAAGATCGAACCACAAGGAGGTTAACTATATAATAATAATGATGATGATGATGATGATGATTTAAAGAGGACTTTGAGATGTAAGATTAATATAAAGATCAAACAATGATAAAAACAGTTGTCAAGATTACAGTTTCCACTAATAATATTTCAAACAAGTATAGAATAAATTTATTTTATTATTCAACTGGAAATCACACACAAAGGATGTTCCAATCAGATTATAAATTGTTAACATGATTACATTAGTTATCTTATTCGAATAATACTAATACCTGTAAATATTGTCAGGTATTCATGATTATAACTTATATTAACAACAAATCAAGTTCATTTCATAACACAAGTGTCAGTTATGCCATACGGTTGAGCTATGAAAATACCAAGTATTTGTTGTACCAAGTGTTATACAACATAAATCTACCAAGTGTTATACAACACAAATCTAGATTAACCATTTAACAAGCAAAGTATTAAAAGTGAACAAGATAATAAATACAAAACATGTTAGTATCAAACATTAAGGTTTATGTTGAGTTTACACCATACTTATTCTTTCACCATTAGTGTAATCTTTTCATCTTGACATAATAAACTTAGCTAAACATAATAAAGAAGAGAAACATAAATAAACAAGATAAGAACATAAATAAGATATAAGTTAACTAAGTAAAGAAAAGGAAATGAAAAGCATAAATAGAGATTAATGAAAGCGAAACTTAAGCATTACAAAAAAATATAAAGAAAGAGAGCAAGAACATGATCTTGATATGAAAACCAAGATGCTTAAATGCATGGAAAATGCCTACTTTTATAGACCAAAATTGAAAACTATTGATTTGTTGATTAATTGTTAAATGGATGGTCATATTTTGACTTGGTGACAATTCTTATCTTCTTGTCTGAACAAAATGTCATTGTTAACATTAAAATTTGAACAGACTTGAAGTAAAAGTTCTAGAAAATTGTCTCAGCTTTCCAACAAAAAACATTAAGGTCATTTGGACTTCTAAAACTTGAGATATGGGCTAAACATTGAACAGTGTCTAGACTACAGGACAAATTTGTACTTCTTCGTTGTTGCTAAGATTTGGACTTCCAAACAGTAGAATTAAGTCTTGCATTCCTATAAATGTTTTAAGCCTATGTCTTAGCTTTCTAGCCATATAAACCAAATTAAAATATAAGATCTATAGCTCCAGATACAACCCAATGATTAAACAGTGTTCTAGTTTGGACTAAAACAACATCTCTTTTCTAAACTTCACCCTCTTTTTGTCTTCTCAATTTCAGTAGTTGAACTCATCAATCAATCCTTTGATTTATGTGATAGGCTTGCATTTAAGATGAACATTTACCATAAATTAAAGGTATCTTATAGTATCAGACTTGTTATTATAAAACATGCTTTATTTAAAGAGTTATTGATACTTTAAGTGCAAAATACTGATATAAAACTTGACACGACTAAAAGATTGATGTCTTCTCCTAAGTGTAGGAGTGTCGAAGTAATAAATAACCCGACAAGACCGGGGTTGAACCACAGGGAGGTTAATTGTACAAATTATAAAGAATAATTATAAACAACAACAATAGTAATAACAACAATAACAATAATAATAGCAACAACAACAA
>NW_011499925.1:630220-632937 GCF_000495115.2 Populus euphratica
TAAAAATACACTTTTAAGTACTAATCAAAAACCTTGATAAAAATACACTTTTAAGTACTAATCAAAAACCTTGATAAAAATACACTTTTAAGTACTAATCAAAAACCTTGATAAAAATACACTTTTAAGTACTAATCAATTTATTTTTTAGAATAAGGCTTTGGGAGTACATTCAACACTAAGATTTATCTGTTAATACTTTTGCTTAGATATTAGGTGTGTAATTTTTTTTTTTAAGAATTTGAAACTATAAGCAACGCTTTGGTTTTGAATTAATTTCTTAGGAAAACACCTTAGTCATGATCATTATTGGTATGAGTTAAAGGCTATGAGTTTGGGTCTTCAAAGCTTTAGGAATTTGCAATGTTATAGGCCAATATATTTCTTGCATCTATAATTCAAGAGTTTTTAGGTTTGTTAATCAATTTTTATTTGTTAAGTGAAGTGTGTGCAATTAGACATGTAGGACAAAACAATTGGTTTTGAAATTCTTTTAGGTTGGAAAATTGTTGGTTTTTTGTTTTTGGTTTGTATGTTATCAATGTAAACATGGTAAGTTTCTTAGTTAATATGTTTTCTTGATTTATGTTTATGGTTACATTGCCTACAATTTTTTCATCTTTTATTAGGTATGGTGTTGTTCTTGGATTGTATAAGATTTGAGAAACATGTTTATAGTTGATAGTGAATGTCACTTTCTTGATTTGTTTATTTTATTGTTTATATAGATTCAACTTATATAGGCATGCCTTTTGCTTTCTTATATTAAATTAGAGAACGTGCATAAATTTATAGATATGCCATTGAGACTTAAGTTTCCCTATAGTTAATTCTTTCTATAGATTCAACTTATATAGGCTTGCTATTTACTTTCTCGCATTAAATTAGAAAAGGAGCACAGGTTTATAAATATGCCACTAGACTTAGGTTTCCTATAGTTGATATAAATCCATTATGTCAATTTATAGCTTTGTGCATAAAAGTTATTTGATTTACTCTTTTTCATGATACTTCTGTTAAAAAAAAGGGTTTTTGTTGTTGTCACAATTGCCATGGAATAGAAATTGACATATTGATCATATATGCAAACCTTTAGGTGTTTATGATATCAACATTCGGGTTTTTAATGTGATTTTTTTGTTTGGAAAAAATACTAAGTAGGAATCGTATTAATTATGCATATATATAATGAATTAAATTAAGCATTATTAACTACATTGCACACACACACATGCATGCACGTACACACACACACACACTCTTTCTCTTGGCAAAGTCTTCCTACTAGTTCTAGAATTCATTCCTCTCTTTTTACAGCTATTGATGCATCCGCTACTAGTTCAAAGGAGCTTGCTAGGGTTATTTGAACTAATAAGAATCTGTTAAAGTGGACAAGCAAAGAAGAATTAGAATCATTGCCTGAAAGCAAAGCAAGGGAATCAACGATCTATGATGAATTCGATTTCACGATGAGAGAGATTGGAATAACATCTAATCCTGATTTTCACTCTTTTGATTGATTGATTGATAACCGAAAATGAATTTTGCTCGCATGTTGTTTTCTACCTATTTTTAGTAATTGCAAGAAATCTTACTCGAGGTAAAAATATTAATTATACATACATGTAATAAATTAAATAAAAAGTTGTGCACTATAGTCATAAAAAAATTTGTTTGTTTCTTATTAAAAAAAACTTATTTATACAAAATTTCAAAAAAAAAGGAAAAAAAGTTAGTCATCTAAGTTCATTTTAGAAATTAGATGTTTACGAGAAAGAATATAGGTTGGAGTATGCTGTCTAAACAAAAATTTAGAGAGGGGAGGTTCTAATTTTAATATATTTGGGAAAAAAACAAACAAAGCTATTTGACACGACTAAAAAATTGATGTCTTCTCCCAAGTGCAGGAGTGTCGAAGTAATAAATAACCTAGCAAGACTGAGGTCAAACCACAGGGAGGTTAATTGTACAAATTATAAACAACAATAATAGCAATAACAACAACAACTATAATAACAATAATAGTAGTAGTAGTAGTAGTAGTAGTCGTAGTAGTAGTAATAATAATAAAGAAAGAGAAGAAGAAGAAAAAGATGATGAGAACTTGGAGATAAAATATTAATATAAGGATTAAACAATGATAATAACAAAATGTCAAGGTTAGAGGTTCCACTAATGGTATGTCAAACAAGTATATCATTGAAGTACATATTAAGTTTATATTATACTTATTATTACACCATTAGTGTAACATTTTCACCTTGACATAATAAACTTAGCTAAACATAATGAAGAAGAGAAATACAAATAAATACATTGTGTAGTTCCAATCAGATTATAGATTGTTAACATGATTACATTAGTTATCTTATTCAATTAATGCTAATACTTGTAAATTTCATTAAACATTCATGATTATAACTTATGTTAACAACAAATTAAGTTCCTTTCATAGCTCAGGTGTCGGTTATACCATACAGTATGGGCTATGAAAGTGCCAAGCATTTGTTGTACCAAGTGTTATACAACATAAATCAAGATTAGTCATTTAACAAGTAAAGTATTAAAGAGTGAACAAGATAAAAAATAGAAAACATGTTAGCATCAAACATTAAAGTTCATATTAAGTTTACACTATACTTATTCTTACACCATTAATGTAACCTTTTCACCTTGACATAATAAACTTAGCTAGACATAATGAAAGAAAGAAAAAT
>NW_011499925.1:633093-652495 GCF_000495115.2 Populus euphratica
AACAAGAACATAAATAAGATAAAAGTTAGCTAAGTAAATGAAAGGAAATGAAAGGCATAAACATTACAAAAAATACAAAGAGAGAAAGCAAGAGCATGATCTTGATCTGGAAACCAAGATGCCTAAATGCATGGCAAAGGCCTCCTTTTATAAGCCAAAATTGGAAACTGTTGATTTGATGACTAATTAATGAGTGGGTGACTAACTCTTGACTTGGTGACAATCTTTATCTTCTCTTGTCTACCCAAAACATCATTGATAATGTCAAAATTAGAGCTACTTAAAAACATGAAAGTTGTAGGAAATTGTCTTAGCTTTCTTATGTAAACAATTTAGGTCATTTCGACTTCTAGAAATCCACATATGGCCAAAATACTGAATAGTGCTCGGGCTGGAGGACAGATTCAGGCTTTTTTATTGTTGCTACAATTTGGACTTGAAAATGACCTTTTTAGATCTTGGGCTCCATATGAAAGTTGTAGACATATATCTTACCTTTCTATCCATATAAAGTAGACCTAAATCTAAGATCTATAGCTCTAGATATGACCTAATTACCAAACAGTGTTCCTATTTGGATCGCACCGACATCTCTTTTCTAAGTTTGGCCATCTCTTTATCCTTTCAATTTCAGTTCTTCAAGTCATCAATCAATCCTTTCATTTATGTGATAGGCCTGCATTTAAAATGAACATTTACCATAAATTAAAGGTATCTTATATTATTAGATATATTATTATAAAACATGCTTTAGTTAAGGAGTTATTGGTACTTCAAGTGCAAAATAATGATATAAAACCTTGATAAAAATACACTTTTAAGTATCGATCACTATTGTTTTACATTACGGGAGATTATAGCCCGTTTTCACTCGGGTCCACAATTAAACCTACCCTAATAAGTGCACGTAACTAAGTTTGTTTGTTTCAGTAAAATATAGAAGAAAAAAAGGGTTATTAAGTCCACTTCAAAAATTAGATGTTTGACCCGACCAAACAATTGATGTCTTCTTCCAAGTGTAGGAGTGTCGAAGTAATAAATAACCCGGCAAGACCGAGGTTGAACCACAAAGAGATTAATTGTACAAATTATAAACGACAATAGTACAACAACAATAATAAACGAGGGTTGAACTATAGGGAGGTTAACTATGTAAATTATAAATAATAATGATGATGATGATGATGACGAGGAGGAGGAGGAGGACTTTGAGATGTAGGATTAATGTAAAGATTAAATAAGGATAAAATAATTGTCAAAGTTAGAGGATCCACTAATGGTATTTCATACAAGTATATTATAAATTTTTTTTATTACTCAATTGAAAACCACACACAAAAAATGTTTCAATCAGATGATTTATCATTAATAGCTCATTATAAATTCTTAACATGATCATATTAATTATCTTATTTAAGTAACACCAAACTTTTAAATATTGTCAAGAATTCATGTTGCTAACTTATATTAACAATAAATCAAGTTCCTTTCATAGCACATGTGTAAGTTATACCATACGATTGAGCTATAAAAGTGCAAAGCATTTGTTGTATCAAGTGTTATACAATGTAAATCTAGATTAACCATTTAACAAGGAAGATATTAAAAATTAATAAGATAAAAATGATAAGAATTGTTAATAGCAAGTTGTTTATGATATAATCATTGAAGTACATATTAAGTTTATATTATACTTATTCTTACACCATTAGTGTAATATTTTCACCTTGACTTAATAAACTTAGCTAAACATAATGAAGAAGAGAAATACAAATAAATAAGATGAGAACATAAATAAGTTATAAGTTAACTAAGTAAAGAAAATGAAATGAAAAATATAAACAAGAGATTGTGGAGACCTGAAGTTCCTCTCCAATTGTTTTTCCAATGATGTCCCCTTGTGCTAAAGCTTCGGGGACGACCCCAAAACTTGACTACCTCCTAAACATGCAGCTATTGACACACCTCCCATTAACCCAAAATTGCCTCCCCCATACACTAAATGAATCTTTCTCTCAGCTAGCACCTGACCAAGATGATTTGCTGATTCTAAAAACTCCTTTTCTTTCCCGAGACTAGATCCACCGAAAACACAAATATTTCTTATCTGATGACCTGAGGAACTTGTCATTTCTACACACTTCTATATTTGATGAATGTATGGGTTGAGTGGAAATGAAGGGAAGGAAGAGAGGATTTTATAGATGAGAAATTAAAAGGGCAATCATACCACCTATGTGTAGGCCAGCTAAAGTCTCACACACACTCTCTCTCTCTCTTTAATTATTTATTTATTTACTTTTAGAAAAGCATGTGTATGTACAAGTAGTTGTGATTGTGGCTCACATCTTCCCTTGGTTTTACATCCAAAAACGGCTTAAACGCCTTCTATGGATCGAGGATAGGCTTCCCATCCAGTTTTCTTAAAAACTAGCAAACAGGGTCTGTTTTAGTCAGATTCCCAAGACTAAGTTGATCATGTTCTTTATGAAATAGTGACCATAAATCATGAATTGCACGATGCACATCTCTACTAGGATGCGTCTCAAGAGTCAATAGAAGATTATCTAAATACTCCTTACTTAAGCCATCCTTAATGAATTGTATTTTATCTTCACGGTTTATAGATACCATTCCTAAAGAAAGACATTGTGTATTACAAGTCCATCTAGCATATCGATGATAGACTTTTAGTCATTTTGGACGACGTTTCTTTGCAAAAGTGCTTTTACCTATTCCAAACATGTGTGAAATGAAGGAGTTAGAGGGCTCACCTGATAATCGGACCTTTGTTTCAATCAACCAGCGAATATCTTTAGGAATTCCATGATTCATTAACAATCTCAATCTTGCACATCTAGCACGGTAAATTTTTGTAATCGCATTCTAAGGCAGAACGAGAAAATACTTTTTCAATTTTTCAAGATTAGTGTCCATTTTCAAATGAAAATTAGAAGAGAGATTCAAAGAATTGCACAAATATATACACAGATATCAGTTATTGTGGGAAACTAAAAGAATCGACTTAAGTCACGGAGTATCGTTATCCGTCATTTGACCGGGGTGAGAGAAACTAGCAAAAATCACTCAAAAAGAAAAAAAAAATCAATCTTTATATATAAGATCACCCAATTCAATAGAGTCATGTTCAACTGAAAAATTATCAAAGTAAACTTTCAGACGATGTCCATTTACCTTGAAAACATTGTCATTCTTTAGATTCTCGATGTCATAGGCCCCATATGGAAACACATATTTCACAATAAAAGGACCGCTCCATCTTGATCTTAATTTTCCAGGAAATAAATGCAGTCGAGAATTATAAAGCAAGACTTTTTGACCAACATTGAATGTTTTTCTTAGTATTTTCTTGTTATGAAACTCTTTAATTCTTGCTTTATGAATTCTTGAATTTTCATATGCATCATTTCTTATTTCCTCAAGCTCATTTATTTGTAATTTTCATAGTTGACTAGCATCATCCAGATTTAAATTGAAAGCTTTAATAGCCCAATAAGCGTTATGTTGAAGTTCCACAGGCAAGTGACAAGGTTTTCCATAGACTAGTCTATAAGGTGACATACCTAATGATGTTTTTTAAGCAGTTCAATAAGCCCAAAGTGCATCATTAAGTCTTAAAGACCAGTCTTTCCTATTAGGGTTCACTGTTTTCTCTAAAATATATTTGATCTCCCTATTAGCAAGCTCTACTTGTCCACTTGTTTGAGGGTGATAAGGGGTGACAACTTTGTGTGTGATTCCATATTTCTTCATTAAAGATTCCAATGGCTTGTTGTAGAAATGTGTTCCACCATCACTTATTATGGCTCGAGGGACTCCAAATCGACTCAAAATATTTTCTTTCAAAAACTTTATCACTGTTTTGTGATCATTGTTTCGACTTGGAATTGCCTCTATCCATTTTGAAACATAATCTACTGCGACTAATATATATAAGAAACCAAATGATGGAGGGAATGGACCCATGAAATCTATACCTCAGCAGTCAAAGATCTCAATGACAATAATAAGATTTAAAGGCATCATGTGACATTTTGAAATAGATCCCCACTTTTGATAATTTTCACAAGACTTGCAGAATACATGTGAGTCTTTGAACATGGTGAGCCAATAAAATACACTTTGTAAGATTTTTGCAGTTGTCTTTCTTGATGAGAAATGGCCCCTACATGCCTTAGAATGACAAAATTTAATGACAAACTTACCTCATTATCAGGAATGCATCTTCAAAATATTTGATCAGGACAATATTTGAATAAATAAGGGTCATCCCAATAAAAGTTCACTTCGTTCAAGAACTTTCTTTTATCTTGGGTACTCCAATGAGTTGGCAATTGTCCTGAAACAAGAAAATTAACAATATTAGCAAACCAAGGCATTGTAGAGACAGAAAGTAAATATTCATCGGGAAAGTAGTCATTGATTGGTGTAATGTCAGTTTTCGAATCTGTTGTCAATCTTGACAAGTGATCTGCGACAACATTTTCGCTGCCTTTCTTATCTTTGATTGTGATATCAAATTCTTGAAGTAACAAAATCCACCGCACCAATCTAGCCTTAGAATCTTTCTTAGAAAGAAGATATTTCAATGCTGCATGATCACTAAAAACAACAATAGGTGAGCCAACAAGATAAGACCTGAATTTTTCACATGCAAATACTACTGCAAGTAATTATTTTTCAGTGGTGGTATAATTCATTTGAGCACTATTTAAAGTTTTACTTGCATAGTAAATTACATAAGGTTTCTTATCTTTCTTTTATCCCAAAACAGCACCTACGGCATAATCACTAGCATCACACATTTCAAAAGGTAATGACCAATCGGGAGGTTGAATGATAGGAGCACAAGTAAGCAAGTTTTTAAGTTTAACAAAGGCTTCTTTACAATGTTCAGTCCATTCAAAAATAGTATTCTTTGTTAAAAGGTTACTTAAAGGCTTAGATATTACACTAAAATCTTTGATGAACCTTCTATAAAAACCAGTATGTCCTAGGAATGATCTAACATCTTTAATAAATTTTGGTGTTAGCAAGTTTGCAATTAACTCGATTTTAGATTTGTCAACCTCAATTCCTTTTGATGAAACAATGTGACCAAGTACAATGCCGTTTGTTACCATAAAATGATATTTTTCCCAATTCAGCACAAGATTCTTCTCTTCACACCTGGTGAAAACCTTTTCTAAGTTAGTCAAACAATCATCAAATGAATCGCCAAAAACAGAAAAATCATCCCCGAAAATCTCAAGAAAATGTTCAACCATATCACTAAATATACTAAGCATGCATCTTTGAAATGTGGCTAGTGCATTACATAATCCAAAAGGCATCCTTCGATATGCAAAAATACTAAATAGACATGTGAAAGTAGTCTTCTCTTGATCTTCCAATGCAATTTTAATTTGGTTGTAACTCGAATAGCCATCTAGGAAACAATAAAATTCATGACCTACAACTCTTTCTAGGATTTGATCCATGAAAGGTAAAGGAAAATGATCTTTTCTAGTCATTGAATTAAGTTTCCTATAATCAATGCACATGCGCCAACCAGTAACAATTTTAGTGGGAATTAACTGATTGTTCTCATTTGTTATCACAGTGACTCCAAACTTCTTGGGTACAACTTGGGTAGGACTTACCTATTTGCTGTCAGAAATAGGATAAATGATTTCATTATCTAGAAGCTTAATGACTTCATTTTTCACTACTTCTTTAATATTAGGATTTAGCCTTCGTTGCATTTCTCTAGAGGGTTTAACATTTTCCTCTAAATAAATTCTGTGTGTACAAATCAAATGACTAATTCCTTTTATATCAACTATGGTCCATCCTAATGTATTTTTGTGCATTTTCAGAGTTTGTAATAACTTACCTTCTTGATGTGCATTAAGTTTGGAAGAGATTATTACTGGAAAAGTTTCATTTTCTCCCAAAAATGAGTATTTGAGATTGGATGGCAACAACTTCAAATCAGGTTTTGGTGGTTGAACACTTGAAGGTATGGACTTAATTGATCCTGGTGGCAATTCCTCAATTTGTGGCCTCCAATTACTTGTCTTTGATTCTTCCTGAAAATAAATCATTTGCAAATCATCAGATTCATCAATCTTAATTTCACTAGAAGTGGTTGGAAATTGATCATGAATTAATTTTTCAGTAAAATCCACTTCTTGTAAATCATTATCATCTCTAGATTGCTTGCAAATGTTGAAAATATTCATCTCCAATGTCATGTTTCCAAATGATAGCTTCATCAGTCCATTCCTATAATTAATCAATGCGTTAGAAGTTGCAAGAAAGGGACGTCCTAAAATAACAGGAAATGAATTACATACTTCAACAGGTTGTGTGTCCAAGACAATAAAATCCACAGGATAAATGAATTTATCGACTTGTACTAACACATCTTTAATTATTCCTCGAGGCACTTTTATAGATCTATCGGCAAGTAAAAGAGTTATAGAAGTTGGTTTTAACTCATCTAGATTGAGACTCTAAAAAACTGAATATGGAAGTAAATTCATACTAGCACCAAGATCAAGTAAGGCTCTTTCAATTTTATGCTCTCCAATAAAGCAAGAAATTATAGGACAACCAGGGTCTTTGTATTTCAAAGCATTATTGTTATGAAGAATATTACTTACTTGTTCAGCTAGAAAGACTTTCTTTTTCACATTCAGTTTCCTCTTCACAGTGCATAGATCTTTCAAAAATTTAGCATAGGAAAGAACCTGTTTAATAGCATCCAGCAAAGGTATATTGATTCTTACCTGTTTGAAAGTTTCAAAAATTTTAGAGTTGTGATTGACTTTCCTTTGTTTGGTCATAGCTTGAGGAAATGGAAGAACTGGCGGAGAATCAGTCTTTTCTTTGCAATTTTAAGATTCAACCCCTTCCTTACCCTTATAGATTGACTCATCATCTTTCTCATAAGATTCAAGAGAGGGTTTTTCAATAACCTTACCACTACAAAGAGTAGTGACTGATTTGACTTGATCCATGTGTTGGCTTCCGGAACTACTTGCATTTGCATTGTATTACCTCTTGAGATTTTGTTGTGGTTGGGATGGAAACTTACCTTTCTCTTGGAAACTAAGAGCATATGTTAATTTGGCAAGAGTATCTTTAAAATATGTTATGTTTTGAGCAAGTTGAGTATTGATTGTCTCTTGCTTTTCAATGAATACATGCAATGTTTCCTCAAGATTTCTTCTAGGTGGTGGAGCATAAGGAAGTGCATATCCATGAGAATTTAGGAAATTGTGGTGTGCTTGAAATGGTGGTTGTGAAGTTTGTGCATTGTTGTTCTCACTCTTCCAACTAAAATTTGGGTGATTTCTCCAACCAGGATTGTATGTTTGTGAGTATGGGTTATGGTTGGCCCTTTGGAAACTATTTAAAGCATGGGCTTGTTCATGGAAACATTCCTTAAAAGAAGGCAAGGTTGGACAATTGTTGGTTGAGTGTTCATTTGTTTCACAGATTTGACACACAATGTTTTCAACAGATTTTAATTGACTACTCTTTTTCAATTCTAGTGCCTCGAGTTTTCTAGCTAAAGATGCAAACTTGGCTTGAAGGTCATGATCTTTCCTAAGGTTGTACATACCTCCACTAGTTGTATGAGGTTGAGTTTTACTCGGTGCCTCATAAGTACCCGCGGTGTCCTAATTTTGAGCATTTTCAGCTAACAAGTCTAAGTACTCCATTGCTTCATCATGATCTTTATCTTCAAAAGTTCCATTGCACATCAATTCAACTATTTGCCTATCTCTAGGTGTTAACCCTTCATAGAAATGTGAAACCAATCTCCATATTTCAAAACCATGATGAGGGCAAGTACTAAGCAGGTCTCGATACCTATCCCAACATTGGTAAAATGTTTCTCCTGATTTTTGAGTGAAAATAGTGATTTGTCTTTTGAAAGAGTTTGTTGTATGAGATAGGAAAAACTTCTTCAAAAACTGTTGTTGCATTTCATCCCAAGCACGAATGGATCCTGGTCTTAAATTTTATAGCCATGTTTTAGCTTTATCTTTTAATGAAAAAGAAAAAAGCTTTAATCTAATGGTGTTCATGCTACAATTTAAATTGTTATATGTGTTGCAGACCTCCTCAAATTCCTTTAAATGTAAGTATGAATTTTCCAATTCTAAGTCATGAAAAGAAGGTAAAAGTTGAATAATGTCTGGCTTAAAATTAAAATGAGATGCATCAGGAGGAAAAACTATGCATGATGGTGCACTTGTTCTTATGGGATTCATGTGGTCTCTAAGTGTTCTAGCACGGTTATTCTCATTATTCTCATTATGAAGTGATTGATTATCTTCTTCGATTATATTTTATGAAAATGATGAGGATACCCAACAAAGTCTACCACTTGATATACGTGACCACACTCTTATGCATGTGTAGGAATAGAATAAAAGGAAAAAGAAAACAAAAGAAGAAGAAACAAGAGAAAAGAAATAAAGTTATATACAAGAAAAGTGAAAAGAGAAAATATAATAATTACTATAATTTATACAAGAACGTATCTCCCCGGCAACGGCACCAAAAACTTGACACGACTAAAAGATTGATCTTCTCCCAAGTGCAGGAGTGTTGAAGTAATAAATAGCCCGGTAAGACCGTGGTCGAACCACAAGGAGGTTAATTGTACAAATTATAAACAACAATTATAAACAACAATAATAGCAATAACAACAATTATAAACAACAATAATAGCAATAACAACAACAACTGTAATAACAATAATAATAGTAGTAGTAGTAGTAGTAGTAGTAGTAGTAGTAGTAGTAGTAGTAATAATAATAAAGAAAGAGAAGAAGAAGAAGATGATGATGATGAGAACTTGGAGATAGAATATTAATGTAAGGATTAAACAATGTTAATAACAAAATGTCAAGGTTAGAGGTTCCACTAATAGTATGTCAAACAAGTATAGTATAAACTCTTATTATTCAATTGGAAATCACACACAAAAAAGGTTCCAATCAAATTATAGATTTTTAACATGATTAAATCAGTCATCTTATTCAATTAATGCTAATACTTGTGAATTTTGTCAAGCATTCATGATTATAACTTATGTTAACAACAAATCAAGTTCCTTTCATAGCTCAGGTGTCGGTTGTACCATATAGTATGGGCTATGAAAGTGCCAAGCATTTGTTGTTCTGGTTTGGATCACACCAACATCTCTTTTCTAAGTTTGGCCATCTCTTTATCCTTTCAATTTCAGTTCCTAAATTCATCAATCAATCGTTTCATTTATGTGATAGGCCTGCATTTAAAATGAACATTTACCATCAATTAAAGGTATCTTATATTATTAGATATATTATTATAAAATGTGCTTTAGTTAAGGAGTTATTGATACTTCAAGTACAAAATGATGATATAAAACCTTGATAAAAATACACTTTTAAGTATCGATCACTATTGCTTTACATTACGGGAGATTATAACCCGTTTTCACTCGGGTCCACAATTAAACCTGCCCTAATAAGCGCACGTAACTAAGTTTGTTTGTTTCAGTAAAATATAGAAGAAAAAAAGGGTTATTAAGTCCACTTCAAAAATTAGATGTTTGACCCGACCAAACAATTGATGTCTTCTTCCAAGTGTAGGAGTGTCGAAGTAATAAATAACCCGGCAAGACCGGGGTCGAACCACAGGGAGGTTAATTGTACAAATTATAAACAACAATTATAAAACAACAATAACAACAACAACAATAGTAGGTTAACTATGTAAATTATAAATAATAATGATGATGATGATGATGACGAGGAGGAGGAGGAGGACTTTGAGATGTAGGATTAATGTAAAGATTAAATAACGATAAAATAATTGTCAAAGTTAGAGGATCCACTAATAGTATTTCATACAAGTATATTATAAATTTTTTTTATTACTCAATTGGAAACCATACACAAAAAAATGTTTCAATCAGATGATTTATCATTAATAGCTCATTATAAATTCTTAACATGATCATATTAATTATCTTATTTAAGTAACACCAAACTTTTAAATATTGTCAAGAATTCATGTTGCTAACTTATATTAACAATAAATCAAGTTCCTTTCATAGCACATGTGTAAGTTATACCATACGATTGAGCTATAAAAGTGCAAAGCATTTGTTGTATCAAGTGTTATATAATATAAATCTAGACTAACCATTTAACAAGCAAGATATTAAAAATTAATAAGATAAAAATGATAAGAATTGTTAATAGCAAGTTGTTTATGATATAAGTATTGAAGTACATATTAAGTTTATATTATACTTATTATTACACCATTAGTGTAACATTTTCACCTTGACATAATAAACTTAGCTAAACATAATGAAGAAGAGAAATACAAATAAATAAGATGAGAACATAAATAAGTTATAAGTTAACTAAGTAAAGAAAATGAAATGAAAAATATAAAGAAGAGATTAATGAAAGCAAAGTTTAAATGTTATAAAAATATAAAGAGAAAGAAAAACAACAAGAACATGTTCTTGATCTAAAAACCAAGATACCTAAATGCATGACAAATGCCTCCTTTTATAGGCCAAAATTTAGAACCATTGATTTGTTGAATAATTATTGAGTACGTGGCCACATCTTGACTTGGTGACAATCCTTATCTTCTTGTCTAAACAAAACATCATTGTTAACATCAGAATTTGAACAAAGTGTCCCATGAAAGTTCTAGAAAATTATCTCAACTTTGTAATAAAAAATAAACAAGATCATTTGGACTTCTAGAACTCAAGATATGGGCTGAATACTGAACAATGTCTAGGCTGTAAAACAGATTAAGATTTCTCCGTTGTTGCTACAATTTAAACTTGAAAACGACCTTTTTTAATCTTGGACTCTCATTAAAGTTTTAGGCCTCTGTCTTAGCTTTTCATCCATATAGAGTCGACCTAAATCCAATTTTTACAGCTCCAACTATAATCCAATGACCGAATAATGTTCTAGTTTGGACTGAACCAACATCTCTTTTCTAAATTTTAGAAGTTAAGCACATCAATCAATCCTTTTATTTATGTGATAGTCCTGCATTTAAGATGAATTTTTTTCCATAAATTAAAGGTATTTTATATTTGTTAGATATATTGTTATAAAACATGCTCTAGTTAAGGAGTTATTGATACTTCAAGTATAAAATAATGATACGAAACCTTGATAAAAATGTATTTTTAAGTACCAATCCCACTCCTCCAACCAGCTTATTACTAGTCCCTAGTAATCAAAGCGTTAAAATAGAAAAACAATTTATAAGTTTTACAAAGCAATACATTTATCATTAAACTTCCATTAATCTATCCAAATAAACAAACTCATATTAAATTTATATATCTACTTCATACTTCTTAAACACGACATTAATAAACCTTTCTTTGGTGCTCAATATATCAACACATAGTTCTTCCTTAGATTAGGATTATCATCCTTTTTTTTCCTTTATATATATATAACTTAAAACACAATGCATCTTTAACTTATATAATGAACTTTAGGCTAATGACTCCCAGACTAGTTTAGTAACTCGAGTTGCAGATACTGATACATAATTTTTATAATGTTTGTTTCCATTAAGCTTTTCGCCTTAACCTACGTAGAAAGCACTGGGTCAATAGCTCCAAGTCAGTTGATTTTAGGGTATTAGGTCTAACTCTATTCAATAATAAACCATTTCAATAGTCAACAAACTCTATTCAAGTAGACAAGTATTAGGTCTAATTCTATTCAATAATAAACCATTTCAATAGTCAACAAACTCTATTCAAGTAGACAAAACTATTATTACTAGAATAATAAAGCAACAGAGAATTTTATTGACTCTTGAGATGCATCTTAGTAAATATTTTTCAATGGTTATTTGCAATATTCATAACAAGGTTTATCACATACTTCTTTTGAAATATTTAGGTTTCCAAACTCATGCATTATTATCAATTGATTATGCTTATATACTCATTTAACAAGTATTCTTAATCCGTCATTTTCACACACACACTTTAACATATGATTATGGGTTGCATATTAGATTATTAGATTATTTATGTTCTTTTGTTAAAGTTAACAATTAAGGAAAAATGATAGTATATAATTTGCAATAAAAAAACAAAAACAAAAACAAATTAATAATATTGATGATAATAAAAATGTAGATAATTTGGTTTCATAGCCTCCCTAACCTAAGCAATCAAGCTCAAAGGGGTGTTTTAATACCTAAAACTATAAAGTCAATCAACTTGGGAGCTATAGACCCAATGCTTGTTACATGAGTTGAGGAGAAAAGCTTAAGAGAATCAAACATTACACTATCTACGTATTAGTATTTACAACCCGAGTTACTAAGCTCGAATGGGTGTCTCAACACCTAATGCCCTAAGACCAACTGGTTTGGGAGTCATTGGCTGAAAGCTTGTTACATTGGTTAAAAATGTATTGTGTTATATGTATATATATTAAAAAAAGGAAAAAATAATAATAATCCCAACCCAAGAAAGCTAACCTTAAACATTAGAACAAACTCTGTTTTCGTCCAAGTAAAGCCCTATAACTATGTGTTGATATATTAAACACAAAACAAAGGTTTATTAATATCTTGTTTAAGAAGTATGAAGCACATATATAAATTTAATGAGAGTTTATTTACTTGAATAGATTAATGGAAGTTGAATGATGAATACCTTGCTTTGTAAAACTTGCAAATTATTTTTTTATTTTAACATTTTAATTACTATGGACTAATAATAAGCTGATTCGGGGTGTGATTAGTATTTATAAGTGCATTTTTATTAAGGTTTTATACCATCATTTTACACTTGAAGTATCAATAACTCCTTAACTAAAGCATGTTTTATAATAACAAGTCTAATACTATAAGATACCTTTAATTTATGGTAAATGTTCATCTTAAATGTAGGCCTATCATATAAATCAAATGATTGATTGATCAAAAATTAAGAAGATAAAAAAAAAAAGTAAGCTTAGAAACGAGATGCTAGTTCAATCCAAACTAGAACACCGTTCAGTTATTAGGTCATATCTGGAGCTGTAGATCTTGAATTTCAATTTGGTTTATATGGCTAAAAAGTTAAGATATAGGCCTAAAACATTCATGAAAATGCAAGACTAAATTCTATTATTTGGATGTCCAAATCTTAGCAACAATGAAGAAGTCCAAATCTGTATTGCAGCCCAGATATTGTTCAGTTTTTAGCCCATATCTCGAGTTCTAGAAGTCTAAATAACCTTATTTTTTTGTTAGAAAGATTAGGCAATTTTCTAGATTTTTCATGAGGATAATCTGTTCAAATTCTAAGGTTAGTAATGATGTTTTTAGCAAACAAGAAGATAAGGATTGTCACCAAGTCAAGATGTGATCACCTACTCAATAATTAGTAAACAAATCAATTGGTTCAAATTTTGGCCTATAAAAGGAGGCATTTGTCATGCATTTAGGCATCTTGGTTTTTAGATCAAAATCATGTTCTTGCTCGCTTCTTGGTCTCCAAATCAAGATCATGATCTTGCTTTCTCTCTTTGTATTTTTGTAATGTTTAAATTTTATTTTCATTAATATCTTGTTTATGCCTTTCAATTCCTTTTCTTTACTTAGTTAACTTTTATCTTATTTATATTCTTATTTATTTTATTTATTTTTCTTTTTTTCATTATATTTAGTTAAATTTATTATGTCAAAGTGAAAAGGTTACACTAATGGTATAAGAATAAGTATATGTAAACTTAATATGGACTTTAATGTTTGATAATAACATGTTTTGTATTTGTTATCTTGTTCACTTTTAATACTTTACTTGTTAAATAGTTAATCCAGATTTATGTTGTATAACCATTGGTACAATAAATACTTGGCACTTTTATAGCCCAATCTTATGGTATAACTGACATGTGTGCTATGAAAGAAACTTGATTTATTGTTAACATAAGTTATAATCATGAATACCTGACAACATTTACAAGCATTAGCATTATTCAAATAAAATAACTAATGTAATCATGTTAACAATTTATAATATGATTGGAATCTCTTTTATGTATGGTTTCTAGTTGAGTAATAAAAAGAGTTTATGCTATATTTTTTTGAAATACCATTAGTGAATCCTTTAACCTTGACAATTATTTTTATCACTATTTAATCTTCACATTAATCGTACATCTGAAAATCCTCTTTAAACCAGCACCAGCACCACTACCATCACTATTATTATTATTTATAATTTATATAGTTAACCTCCATGTGGTTTGATCCTGATCTTACCTAGTTACTTATTACTTCATCATTCCTACACTTAGGAGAAGACATTAATTTTTTGATCTTGTCAAAGTACAACAGCATGAGACACTAAAAAGAGCACTATAAACTCTAGTATCACCGTAACACCGTTGGAAAGTGATCTTGCAGTAGTGTCCCAAAACAGCCCACCTCTACCCATCGAACCACATACAATTTGGTAGATAATCGCAGTAGCCAAAGGCAACCCCAAGAGAGCGTTTAACAATAAACAAACATCTAACAGCCAGCAGATAATCACACAGCAAGCGTATAATAAGGACAAGCTAGCAGCAGAAAAAGCTTGGAATCTCATCAATTCCAACATACCAATACTACATTTAACAGTAACCTAAATTGTATACAGTAGCAACACAAAAGCCATGGCAGAACATATCCACACAATGGCAGTACCATGATGGTGTTTCAAGATCATATCCCAGTATTCAGCCGCAAGAAGCTCATAAAAGCACTACACCCAGTAGCAACTAACCTAACTTCAACAACAGACCACAACATAATATAGCCACAACTAAACCAACAGGACAAATAGCAAAATAGTTAGAGGCAAAGCTAGTAGTCTCAAGGCAAACAACTACAATAATTTACAGAAGCGGAGATGAAAGCACGACAGCCCCAAAAACAATAAAGGTTAGCAAGAAGTCCTAATAGGACATAGATTATAACCAACCAACATAGTAGCCATAATAACCAACCAGTTGAACCAAGCTCACACAACCTAGCAATCAGTAAAGCTGGACACCAAGGCCAAACCCATTATCAACTCATATTGTTTGCCAAATTGACTAGACCAAGTTGGTCATCAACAAACAATTTATTGATGGTTGCCTCATTTGTTGCTGAACAAATGGTCTTTCATGCTGAGAAGATTGAGTCATGATTATCTCTAATAAGTTAGGAAATTAGTTACAAATAAAGTTGTTATAGCACAACTCATTTTCTGTTAAAATCTTGTCATTATTTTTCTAAAATTTGTTATTAAAACTCTTATATAAAAAAGTGATTCAATTAATAAAACATGTATACTTGCAGTCACAATAACAACTATTATATATTGTTGTTTTTTCTCTATTCTTCATTCTTTATACTATCATAAAACTTCAAATTGGTATCAATGCTTTGTTGATCTTACAAGACCAACTTGAGTGACGAGAGTAACATGTGAGGAACTCTTTTTCACAAAAAATACAAACACCTAAACCTCTTATTTTGTTTTTAATGTCATCAAACATTTATTCTCTTGCATCACCATTAATATTTACTAGTAAAAACTACCAAATGTGGGCTATAAGAATGAAAACATACTTATAAGCTTATAATTTTTAGAATGCTGTAGAATAAGAGCATGATCCATAACCACTTCTTGCAGATCCTACTATAGCTTAAATTAGAAATCATTGTGAGAAAAGAGCCAGGAAATTCAAAGTGAAAATATGTCTCTACTCTACAGTTTCTGAAGCAATATTTCCCAAAATTATTGCACTTGATACAGCCAAGCAAATTTATAATTATTTTAAAGAGGAATTCTATGAAAATAAAAGAACAATGCATACGCAAGTTTTGAATTTGAGAAGGGAGTTTGAGATGCAGAAGATGAAGGAATCAGAATCAATTAGAGATTTCTCTGATAAAATACTTTCCATAGTCAATAAAGTAAGACTATTAGGAGAAGACCTTCGTGATAAAAGGGTTCAAAAAATTCTTGTGACTTTACTTGAAAGGTTTGAGTAAACAATATCTTCATTAGAAGAATATAAAGAACTGTCAAAAATTTCTTTAGTAGAACTGTTTAACACTTTATAGGCACAAGAACAACAAAGAACAATAAGGTAAAAGGAGTTGATGGAAGTAGCATTTCAACCTAAAATGCATATCCAAGAAGGAGACAAAGGGAAAAAAAAACACAACAAATATAAAGGAGTTGGTAGCTGATTAGTATTTAAAAGTGTATTTTTATTAAGGTTTTATATCATCATTTTGCACTTGAAGTATCAATAACTCCTTAACTAAAGCATGTTTTATAATAACGTATCTAATAATATAAGATACCTTTAATTTATGGTAAATATTCATTTTAAATGCAGGCCTATCACATAAATGAAAGGATTAATTGATGACTTTAAGAACTTAAATTGCAAGGGCAAAAAGATGACCAAAATTAGAAAAGAGATGTCGGTGCAATCCAAACCGGAACACTGTTCGGTAATTGGGTCATATCTAGAGCTATATATCTCAGATTTAGGTCCAATTTATATGGATGGAAAGGTAAGACATAGGCCTACAACTTTCATATGGAGCCCAAGATCTAAAAAGGCCATTATCAAGTCCAAACTATGTGGTTCAACCTCGGTCTTGCTAAGTTATTTATTACTTTGACACTTGATTAGTACTTAAAAGTGCATTTTTATCAAGGTTTTATATCATCATTTTGCACTTGAAATATCAATAACTCCTTAACTAAAATATGTTTTATAATAATGTATCTAATAATATAAGATACCTATAATTTATGGTAAATGTCTATTTTTAATGCAGGCCTATCACATAAATGAAAGGATTGATTGATGACTTGAAGAACTTAAATTGCAAGGATAAAGAGATGGCCAAACTTAGAAAAGAGATGTCGGTGCAATCCAAACCGGAACACTGTTCGGTAATTGGGTCATATCTAGAGCTACAGATCTCAGATTTAGGTCCAATTTATATGGATGGAAAGGTAAGACATAGGCCTACAACTTTCATATGGAGCCCAAGATCTAAAAAGGCCATTATCAAGTCCAAATTGTAGCAACAACAAAGAAGCCCGAATCTGTCTTCCAGCCCGAGCACTGTTCGGTATTTTGGCCATATCTAGAGTTCTAGAAGTCCAAATGAGCTGAAATTTTTACACAAGAAAGCTGAGACAATTGCCTACAACTTTCATGTTTACAACTGGCTCCAATTTTGACGTTATCAATGACGTTTTGGGCAGACAAGAGAAGATAAGGATTGTCACCAAGTCAAAAGTTGGTCACCCACTTATCAATTAGTCATCAAATCAATAGTTTCCAATTTTGGCCTATAAAAGGAGGCATTTGCCATGCATTTAGGCATCTTGGTGTTCAGATCAAGATCATGCTCTTCCTTTCTCTCTTTGTATTTTTTATGCTTTGTTTTCATTAATATTAAGTTTATGCCTTTCATTTCCTTTCCTTTACTTAGTTAACTTTTATGTTCTTATTTTGTTTATCTATTTTGCTTTCTTTCATTATGTCTAGCTAAGTTAATTATGTCAAGGTGAAAAGGTTACACTAATGGTGTAAGAATAAGTATAATGTAAACTTAATATGGACTTTAATGTTTGATACTAACATGTTTTATATTTGCTATCTTGTTCACTCTTTAATACTTTGCTTGTTAAATAACTAATCTTGATTTATGTTGTATAACACTTGGTACAACAAATGCTTGGCACTTTCATAGCCCATAATGTATGGTATAACCGACACCTGAGCTATGAAAGGAACTTGATTTGTTGTTAACATAAGTTATAATCATGAATGCTTGACGAGATTTACAAGTATTAGCATTAATTGAATAAGATGACTAATGTAATCATGTTAACAATATATAATCTGATTGGAACCTCCTTTGTGTGTGGTTTCCAATTCAATAATAAAAGTTTATACTATACTTGTTTGATATACCATTAGTGGAACCTCTAACCTTGACATTTGTTATTATTATTGTTTAATCCTTACATTAATATTCCATCTCCAAGTTCTCATCATCATCTTCTTCTTCTCTTTCTTTACTATTATTATTATTATTATTATTATTATTATTGTGACAGTCCTTATCTTCTTGTCTGAATAAAACATTATTGCTAACATTAGAATTTGAATAAACTGTCTTGATGAAAGTTTTAGGAAATTATCTTAGCTTTCCAACTAAAAAAATGAGGTCATTTGGACTTCTAAAACTCAAGATATAGGCTAAACACTAAACAGTATCTAGGCTGCATAACAGATTTTAACTTCTCTATTGTTGCTACAATTTAAACTTGAAAATAACCTTTTTGAATCTTGAACTCCCATGAAAGTTTTAAGTTTATATTTTAGTTTTTCATCGATGTAGAGTAGACTCAAATCCAAGTTCTACAGCTCAAAATATTACCCAATGACTAAACAATATTCCAATTTAGACTGAACTAGCATCTCTTTTCTAAACTTAGCCCTTTCTTTGTCTTCTCGAATTTCAGTAATTAAACTCATCGATCAATCCTTTCATATATATGATGAATCTGTATTTAAAATCAATATTTACCATAAATTATATATATATCTTATATTTATTAGATATGTTATTATAAAATATGTTCTAGTTAAGGAGTTGTTGATACTTCAAGTGCAAAATATTAATATAAAACCTTGATAAAAATATATTTTTAAATATTACTCAACAACCATCTTGGATTTTTATTTTTTATATAAACAATCAACCAAATTAATAACATGGTGTGAAAAATTGATATTCGGCCATTTATGAATTGCTTTCTTAAAAATATATCCCATTACTATTATAAGTAATTAGAGAATAAATATTACTAAATATAAGGGATCCAAATTAAAAAGAAAAAAACAAGGCTAAATTATTTCTTTATTATAATTTATCATTATTTATTTTCAAATAAAAATAACAATATTTTTATATCTTAATTAAAAAGATTATTTATGTGCATTATGAGGAAAACCAATACTATTTTTTTTTTTTTAAGGTTTAGATAAAAGATAACAAGCTTTGTTGTGTCATAATATAAAGTTATTTTTTTAATTTTAGCCATTAAATAATTACAACCTATTTGTGAACTCATTGGTGATTAGGGTTAAATGACACGACTAAAAGGTTGATGTCTTCTCCCAAGTGCAGGAGTGTCGAAGTAATAAATAACCCGGCAAGACCGGGGTCGAACCACAAGGAGGTTAATTGTACAAATTATAAAAAAAAATTATAAAACAACAATAACAACAACAACAATAGTAATAATAATAATAATAATAA
>NW_011499925.1:653396-657545 GCF_000495115.2 Populus euphratica
TATCTTGTATTATTAGATATATTATTATAAAATATGCTTTGGTTAAGGAGTTATTGATACTTCAAGTGCAAAATGATGATATAAAACCATGATAAAAATGCACTTTTAAGTACTAATCATTAAACTTCATCATTTCTTCTTGCTCAATATATTAATTAGATAAAAAATGATGAATTAATAATTAATATTTGATGGATAGCAAAGAAGATCAAATATATTTTCATAATTCCAATTAGTTTGTTAAACTTAAAGCATATAATCACATTAAATATCAAATATTTTGTATAATTAGCAAGGTCATTGGGAGCATTTTGGTATTTTCATGTTGTCATTTGAAATTTTAAATTATAAAACTATTGGTGCATGCACGATATGTGTTGGAGAGTAGGTGGCATTAAAGTCATTCAGGTGGCGTGTATTATGTCATATGGTGGCCAAATCTAGCCTTTCATTGTCTCTTTGGATGTGTCATCATGTTCTCTTTCACATAGTTTCGCATGTCGCAGCCAGATTATTGTCGATTGTCATTTGTTTTTTTTCTTTTTATTTTCTCACTCCTAATATTTCAAGTATACAATTGCCCTTTTTTTTTTTTCAAATCCAGTCCTTATTTTTGTAATTTCTTATTTCGTTCTTATTCCTTTTATAGAAGTTTTTTTTTTCAATTTAGTCCTTCAATTATAATTTTTCATATGTTTTGTTTTTCTTTTTGGTCCTTCATTTTTTTCCTTGGCCCTTTTAATGAAGTTTTTTAGCTTTCAATTTTATCATTCAATCAAAGTTTTTGTTCTTTTATTTTTTTATTCAACTCGACCATCATTTCTTTTATTTGTTTTTTCTTTTGTTAAAACTATTTTTCAATTTAATTTACCCCTCCAATTAAAAAATCTTATTCTTCCTCAAATTAATGGTTATTTATTTATTTTTACCCTTATTTTTATTTAGATCCTTTTGTATAATTGATTTTTTTTTCTAGTTTGATCTTTCAACTTTTGATTGGTTAAGGATTTGACTTTGTACAATCTTATTGTTTTGTATTAATTTTTTTAATTATTGATTTTGTGATTATTTTTAATTTCTTTTCTAGAGATTTATCTTGATGTCACAGGCTTTAACTTTTTTAATATAAGTTTTTTTAATTGTTTTGTTAGTTTTTCATGTTCAAGATATTATTATAATTTATCTATTTTTTTTTGTTTTATACAAATGAACTTTATTTTTCAAAATAAAGATATTCATCTTCAAAAAATATTGTTAATGTGTTTGATCTTGTGTAATAGTTTTTTTTAGTGTGTGATTTTATTTGGTCAGATTTGTCTGTGTTTATCTTTTAGATTATGAGTTTTTTAGAATGTTAATTTATTTTATATTCATTTAAATAAAAAACTTCAGTAGACACTATGAGTTAATGTCTTATTTTGTGTGGTTGAATACCTTAATCAACATTCATCTCTCAATTTTTTCAATTTCTCTTTTGGTTATTGTTAATGACTTTTTTGCATTTATTTACATAAATGGTTATCAATTTATTTAATTAGATGCTGATGATAAGAAAAAAGCTGGTTGATGAAGGATTTTGGATATGCAAAAAATGAAGCTACAATTTTAGATGAATCCAGAAGCCTAATCGTACCCCCTTGTTCCCAAAACTGAAAAGACAATACAGATTCAAAGTCAAATTTAATTATTGTTAAACAAATCTACATAAAAATTAAGTCCAGAGATATAATTAGATTTGTAATAGGTCAATTTGATTCAATCATGAGCCAAATCAAAATTTTAGTTATATTTAAAAATTAATTTGGATACAATTAAAGATCTAATTAAGTGCAAAGATTAAATTATACTTTAAATGGGTCAAATTAACTTTATTAGGGATTTAATTGGTGAAAAATTAAGTTTGGAAGCTCAATTTTAGATTAATTTAGAAGATTGGAAGATTGAAATTTTAGAGGATCATACTTACTTTTTACAAAATCAATTTGATCAATTCAGGGGTGAAATTACAAGAAAATTAGAAGTTTGAGGTCAATTAGAGGTTAAATTGAACAAATTCATAATCAATGACCATTTTGAAAAAGGTGGCAAACTCTAGGAACCGAATTGATTGAAATCAAAGATAAAATTGAAGAGATTTGAAAGTTTAATAGTCAATTGAGGATTAATTTGTATAAATCTAGAACTAATGACCAAAGTGAAAAAGGCGTTGAAATCTAAAGCTGGCATTGAAGTTCAATAAGGGCAAAATTGCATAAAATTAAAAGTTTAGAGTAAATTATGGGTGCATTTGAAAGAAATTAAAAGTATAAGGATTAATTCGAACTTTGGTCAAACCCTTTAATTAAAACCCTAAAAATCTCAAACAACATTGATTTGAACAGTAAAAAAAAGACCGACCAAACAACACGTCATCTAGTATTGTTCATCTTTTTCACCTCTATCTTGAAAAAATTGTCTAGGTAACTACTTTTTTCAAAGCATTTAATGTTTTGTCTTTTCATCAAATTTGACAAAACATATACCACCATGATGACCTAACATCTGACTATACCTTGGTATAGTTTTTTCTAGCCAATTCACACTATAGAGGTTATGGCGTCGATATAAAGAAACCAACTTAGGCAGCCTTAACTATCAAAATGTGATAGTTCACGGTAACCATTTTAAGCTAATGGTTGAGATCCTTTTGAAGTGAATCAAGCGCCAAGATTTATCCCTAATAAAAAAAAATCTATCTTTCACCACCTATAAATAGAGATGGATTCCATGCATTGAGCATTAAGAAATCAAAGCCTAAAGTTGGCAAAAAGTAACCCCATCCCTCATTTTTACACCATTTTTTTCTCTCTTCATTCCTTCTCCCTTTTACCAGCACCACCATCTCCCAACACCATGCATGACCTTCCCTATAACAATAACCACCTCACCTCTACCAAGTAGCCTTCTTCTTCTTCTTCATTCTCCTTTTCCCCCTATATGCATTTTTGCATGTTAAATAATTAACATAGTCACTAGACCGAGCCAATGGCCATTTAGGCTTAAGTTAGGCTTGCTTCAACCCAGCCCATGTGGCTAGGCTTGGTCCAGCCCACCATGAAAAATATTAGTCGGCCTTATCTAATTCAACTCAACAGGGCTTAGGCCTAAAGCCCATGCTTACTTGACTAGGCCGAGCTAATCCTAAAAAAAGGGAAGAATATATTGGGCTGCTAGTCAGCCCAATCTGACTAAGTCAAGTTAAACCCGTTCCAACTCAGCTCGGACGATTGGGTCAGGTCCAACCCAATATATTTAATAATAATATAATAATATTTTAAATATAAAAAATTCAAAAAACATTTCAAGGGTAATTTCAAAATATTTATGATTTTCTCACATACTTTTCCAATAATTTTACATAATATCAAGCTATATATTTACATTGTATGATACAAATCCAATATTACAATACTTGGTTCTCTTTGAAATGTTTCTTAAAAGAAATTTTAAAATTTTAAAAAATAAACAAATTTAAATTAATTTCCTCTTTAAAAAAATAAAAAATATTTTGTTTTCGTGTATATGGCCGACACCTAAAAAAATTTTAAGAATATTTTTGTTAAAATAATTACATTATTCTCATGTTTTAAAATGCAAAATAGATATTGTAACCAATTTATGATTATCCATTAGGGTTTTGCTAAGATATCAAAACTCCGTCACCGATCATTTTGTTTACTTTAAATTTAAAATGTTAGGATTTAGCTATAAACTTTAGTATTTTGAGGTATAGAACTACATTATAGAATATACTCTTAGATATTAAAAATATAAAAAAATAAATGTAATGCTAAAATTTAGACCTTAGAACAATTAAGATTTAACCCAATAAGCTAAAGACTTCCTCACGAAGGAAGATCAAGTCAGCCCAACTAGCAACCAAAGTTGTATGCATTATGACACGACTAAAAGATTGATGTCTTCTCCCAATTGCAGGAGTGTCAAATTAATAAATAACCCGGCAAGACCGGGGTCGAACCACAGAGAGGTTAATTGTACAAATTATGAACAATTATAAACAACAACAATAATAACAATAACAACAACAGTAATAATAATAATAATAATAATAATAATAATAATAATAATAATAATAATAATAAAGAAAAA